>NW_024714641.1:0-55036 GCF_018991925.1 Homarus americanus
TTGTACAATATCACATACAGTCAGACACATATTCACTCTCACACATACTGGGGGTATGTTGTTGGTTCAGATACACAACGATTGAACCAAGGCGAGTGTGTACACAAACCTTTCCTAACTGCACCTGGCTATCCATTTTCCTGTCATACACCTTCCTACCCACCTCACACGCCCATCCACACACTCACGCCCACACTCTCACACGCCCATATAAAGTCAAGCACATACCCACATGCCGCCCTGTCCACATGATTCACCCGTTTCTTCCTCTGGGCTCAGCACCTGATTGCTCTTGAGTGCGTGAGAACTGCCTGTTTGGTTTAGTTCACTGAGTCTGTGAAGGTGTTATAGGAATACAGTACATGAGTGTCTGTGGGCTGTTCTGTGTGTCTGTAGGTGTCTGTGTGTGTGTGTGTCTGTGGGGTGTGTGTGTGTGTCTGTGGGGTGTCTGTGGGTGTCTGTGTGTCTGTGGGGACTGTGTGTGTCTGTGGGTGTGTGTGTGTCTGTGAGTGTCTGTGGGGTGCCTGGGTGCTGAGAGTGTCTGTGGGTGTCTGTGTGTCTGTGTGTGTCTGTGAGTGTCTGTGGGTGTCTGTGTCTTGTCAGGTGTTCAGGGTGTCTGTGTGTGTCTGTGTCTGTTGGGGGTGTCTGTGAGGTCTGTGTGTGTCTGTGCTGCTGTGGGTGTCTGTGGGTGTCTGTGGGGTGTCTGTGTGTGTCTGTGGGTGTCTGTGGAGTGTCTGTGTGTGTCTGCAGTTGGGTGTCTGTGAGTGTCTGTGGGTGTCTGTGGGGTGTCTGTGTGTGTCTGTGGGGTGTCTGGGAGTGTCTGTGGGTGTCTTGTCCAGGTGTCTGGGGTGTCTGTGGGTGTCTGTGTGTGTGTCTGTGGGGTGTCTGTGGAGTGTCTGTGTGTGTCTGTGCTGCTGGGGTGCTCGAGAGTGTCTGTGGGTGTCTGTGGGGTGTCTGTGTGTGTCTGTGGGTGTCTGTGAGTGTCTGTGCGTGTCTGTGTCTGTTGTGGGTGCTTGGGTGTCGGGGTGTCTGGGGCGTCTGTGGGTGTCTGTGAGTGTCTGTGTGTGTGTGTGAGCTGTATGTGGGGTGCTCCTGTGTGTGTGTGTGTGTGTGTGTGGGGTGGGTGTCTGTGTAGGTGTCTGTGTGTGTGTGGGGTGTCTGTGTGTGTGGGTGTGTGTGTGGGGTGTGGGGTGTGGGGTGTGTGGGGTGTCTGTGTGTGCCAGTGGAGTGTCTGTGGTGTCTGTGTGTGGGGTGTGTGTGTGTGTGTCTGTGAGTGTCTGTGGGGTGTGTGTGGGGTGTCTGTGTGTGTCTGTGTGCTGTGGGGGTGTGTGTGTCTGTGGGTGCTCTGTGTGTGTCAGTGAGTGTCTGGGGTGTCCTGTGTGTGGGGTGTCTGTGTGTGTCTGTGGGGTGCTCTGTGTGTGGGGTGTGTGGGTGTGTCTGTGAGTGTCTGGGGTGTGTGTGTGGGGTGTCTGTGTGTGTCTGTGGTGTCTGTGTGTGGGGTGTCTGTGTGTGTGTCTGGGGTGTCTGTGTGGGGTGTGTGTGTGTCTGTGGAGTGTCTGTGGGTGTGTGTGTGGGTGTCTGTGAGTGTCTGTGGGTGTCTGTGTGTGTGGGTGTGTGTGTGTTCTGTGTGTCTGTGTGTGTCAGTGAGTGTCTGTGGGTGTCTGTGTGGGGTGTCTGTGTGTGTCTGTGGGTGTCTGTGTGTGTGGGTGTGTGGGTGTGTCTGTGGAGTGTCTGTGGGTGTGTGTGTGGGTGTCTGTGTGTGTGTCTGTGGGGTGTCTGTGTGTGGGTGGCTCTGTGTGTGTCTGTGGGTGTGGGTGTGTGTGTGTGTGTCTGTGAGTGTCTGTGGGTGTGTGTGTGTGTGTCTGTGAGTGTCTGTGGGTGTCTGTGTGTGGGTGTCTGTGTGTGTCTGTGGGGTGTCTGTGTGTGTGGGTGTGTGTGTGTGTCTGTGAGTGTCTGTGTGTGTGTGTGTGGGGTGTCTGTGTGTCTGTGTGTCTGTGTGTGGGTGTCTGTGTGTGTGTCTGTGTGTGGGTGTCTGTGTGTGTGTGTGTGTGTGTGTCTGTGAGGTCTGGGGTGTCTGTGTGTGGGTGTCTGTGTGTGTCTGTGTGTGTGTCTGTGTGTGTCTGTGAGTGTCTGTGTGTGTGTGTGTGTCTGTGTGTCTGTGGGTGTCTGTGTGTGGGGTGTGTGTGTGTGTCTGTGAGTGTCTGTGGGGTGTCTGTGTGTGGGGGTGTGTGTGTGTGTCTGGGGTGTCTGTGGGGTGTCTGTGGTGTGTGTGGGGTGTGTGTGTGTGGGTGTGTGTGCGGGTGTGTGTGTGTGTGTCTGTGGGGTGTGTGTGTCTGTGGGGTGAGTGTGTGTGTCTGTGAGTGTCTGTGGTGGGGGTGTGTGTGTGTGTCTGTGGGTGTGTGTGTGTGTGCTGTGAGTGTCTGTGTGTGTCTGTGTGTGTGTGTGTGTGTGTGTGTGTGTCTGTGGGTGTCTGTGTGTGTCTGTGTGTGTCTGTGAGTGTCTGTGTGGGTGTGTGGGGTGTCTGTGTGTGTCTGTGTGTGTCTGTGGGTATCTGTGAGTGTCTGTGGGTGTCTGCGTGTGTCTGTAGGTGTCTGTGTGTGTGTGGGTGTCTGTGGGTGTGTGTGTGTCTGTGTGTGTCTGTGGGTGTCTGTGTGTGTCTGTGGGTGACTGTGGGTGTCTGTGGGTATCTGTGAGTGTCTGTGAGTGTCTGTGGGTGTCTGTGGGTGTCTGTGGGTATCTGTGAGTGTCTGTGTGTGTCTGTGGGTGGTGTGGGGATATTTTATTTTCCCCACACCTTGACAGTTACTTAATCAAGACCTGTGTTAGAGGCATTGTTGATGGTTTAGTTAATTTGTCAGTATTTATGATGAAGCTCTCGCGCAGACCAGTTTATAAGGCCAGGTGGTGGGTGAGCCAGCCAGCCCTCGCCTTCTCCTGCCTCCACACCCTCCCTCTCCATCATCTCTCCTCCCTCCTTTCATCATATCCTCCTTCATCTCTTCTCTACTATTTCTTCTTTCCACTCTTCTCTCCATTCCTCTCTTACACCTCCTTCATCTTATCGCCTCTTTTTCTCCAACCCCTCCCCCTCTCCTCTTCCTCCTTCCCCCTCATCTCCTCCTCCCTCCTCTTCCTCCTTCCCCCTCTGTCCTCCCTCCCCTCTCCTCTTCTCCTTCCCCCCTCATCTCCTCCCTCCCCTCTCTCTTCCCTCCTTCCCCCCCTCATCTCCTCCTCCCCCTCTCCTCTTCCTCCTTCCCCCCTCATCTCCCCTCCCCTCTCCTCTTCCTCCTTCCCCTTCATCTCCTCCCTCCCCCTTACTCCTCTTCCCTGCTCCCCCTTCATCTCTCCCTCTCCCCTCTCCTCTTCTCCTTCCCCTTCATCTCCTCCCTCCCCTCCTCCCTCTTCCTGCTCCCCTCTCTCCTCCCTCCCCTCCACTCCCTCTTCCTGCTCCCCCCCTCATCTCCTCCCTCCCCTCCTCCTCTTCCTGCTCCTCCTTCATCTCCTCCCTCCCCCTCTCCTCTTCCCCTCCTTCCCCCCCCTCGGCTTTCCTCCTCTCCCTCTCCTCTTCCTCCTTTTCCCCCTCATCTCCTCCCTCCCCCCCTCACTCCTCTTCCTGCTCCCCCTTCATCTCCTCCCTCCCCCTCTCCTTCTCCCTTCCCCCCTCATCTCCCTCCCTCCCCCCTCTCCCTCTTCCTCCTTCCCCCTCATCTCCTCCCCTCCCCCTCCACTCCCTCTTCCTGCTCCCCCTTCATCTCCTCCTCCCCCCTCCTCCTCTTCCTCTCCCCCTTCATCTCCTCCTCCCCTCTCCCTCTTCCTCCCTTCCCCCCTCATCCTCCTCCCCTCTCCCTCTTCCCTCCTTCCCCCCATCTCTCCCTCCCCTCCCTCCTCTTCCTGCTCCCCTTCATCTCCTCCTCCCCCTCACTCCTGTTCCTGCTCCCCCCTCCACACACACACTTATTCCCCGTTAATTTACACATCTAAAATATCGGTTCATTTATTCCTTAACTAATCAATTCAGATTAAGTGATTAATATTCTTGATCATTTATTTATTCACTTATATCTCTGACTAGTTACAATATGTCTTTACCTACTTATTTACTTATTCACTCATTCATATCATTGTGTTTGTCCGTTCAATAATGGTTGTGTAGTCAAGGGTGAAGTATTCATTATACACCTGTGCTAACCTAAACCGAGGTGGCCATAAGTTAAGTCAATTTAGAACGCAAATATTTATACCTGTACTGTCCATAACTCGTGGTATATTTATTATAGTGTGTTATATAATATTTGTGTATAATGAATGTCCTGTGGTATAATGTATATATCTGTGTGTATAGCGTTCAACTAAATAAAAGATTACCTGACATACACATTCATTATAATAATAATAATAGTTGTCCCTCGTGTTCGAAGATAGACGGCCCAAGGGCCACCTAGGCGTGAATTTGTTTAAGGTGTAGAAGCTGTTGCATGACCCAGTGTCAAGGAATAGTCCAAGACCGGACAACTCGCCAACTGCACTGGCTAACCAATAACCCGGAACACGATCCGCAAATCGATTAACATCCAGGTTACCAATTACTGCTGGGTAGACAGAGACAAATGGCGTAAAGAAACTTGCCCATAGTTTCACCTGCCCGGGGATCGAACCCCACACACACACTCCCCTGTCCCTCCACCCGGGTTAAGCCAGGAAACTCAACTGCAACTTTCTTGACGGCAGAAATGCCAGACTAAGGGTAGGACAACACACAGGAGAGACCTTTCCACTCATGAGCGGAGTCCCTCAGGGGAGCGTCCTCTCCCCCACCCTATATATTATCTACACAAGTGACACCCCGCCTTCCACTAAAATAGGTAACGAAGATATTATGTATGCAGATGACATCACTCAATTAACAACACATCAAGGAAAATCGAGAGCGTTACAGGTCGACAACTCCAGGCGGGAATTAGAAAGGTTAAATAATTACGAAAAACAATGGGAAATCCAAACCAGTCTCCCAAAATTCACAGTGATACCCTTATGCAGAAGGAAAACCCATCCATTAATAGCCAATAATGCCCAGATAGAATACAAAAACAGAGGCACCCTCCTGGGCTGCATATATCCACGACAGGTTACTCCCACCATGTCCACACCAGGAAGGAAAAGGCAAGAAGAGAGCTGAGAAAACTATACCGCTTTAAAGTGCTTCCTGAGAAAATAAAACTCCGCCTGGTGACATCATTTATCACACCGATATTAACTTACCCAGCAGTACCTCTTCATACTACGAGCACCACTCAAACATTAAAATTATAGGTGGTCCAAAACGAAGCCCTAAGATTCGTCACAGGTGAAAGATACCCCCTCACCTAACCACAGCCGAGATACATAGAGACCTGAGAATAAAACCCATCAACCAGCAGCTGCACACCCTGGCCAGCAGAGTCTGGCAAAAGATAGAACGATCAGAGCAAGAACTCCTTCAAAAACTCCCACCAGATAACGACAACAACCATACATGGTTCCCAAAAAGTTACCAAATCTCAAAAGATCCATTACCACCCCTGATCTATACGGCCAGGCAATAGACAACCTCCCTAGACCAGCATCCGTCAGTAGGGTCAGCGGAATATGAAATAAGGCCCTTAAAACACCCATATATGGGACAGGGTAGGATGTCTAGTGCCTGTACCGACAGACAATAACTAACCCATGACACAACCCTCTAACACACCATTAGCTTAGCTAGGCGGTCAGCCCGCCCTCTCTTACTTCCTCCTAAATTTCTTCACTTTCCGAACTATAACTTCCTTCCCCCACCTCTAATCTTCTTTCACCCCCCCTTCTCTAAAAAAAATACAAATTAAAAAATAGCTTCAAGATTAACACCGAGGAAGCAAGACGATATCCACCCTCCCCCCCCTGGTACTGTGTTGTGTGACCACGAGCGGTCTACTGAGGGTCTTGGCTCAAGGTGGTTCTTACAGGGGAAGATACAACACAGGTGAACAAACAATACGTCTCAATATAACACAAACAACCCCCCCCCCCAGTCTATTAAGTGTTTGTGTTGTAAAGTTGCAACACCTTAATATAGAGCAACATACAACCCATCTATAAACTATCTAGCAAAGTTGCATTAATCAATTTTGAACGTTGATGTTGTTATAAATAATGCAAATTGGATTTAAGATGTTGCAATTGTTACCAACGTATAAAAATAGACTCATGGCGGCATCATCATCATCATCATCATCATCATCATCATCATCATCATCATCTGGGAGCCACATGAGGTCATTACAAACACCTGTGTCTTACCTGCATCATTATGAGTGTGTGTGAGAGACCGAAGGAGATCCCGACAGGTCAAAAGGCGGTAAAATGGCTCATAAAAACACCTCAGGTAGATGATAAGATCTTTAGAAATTGAAGAGTTAAAGGAAGTCACCTTTGGTCAAGTATAAAAGAGGCCGTAAAACTACCAAAATATGACCAAGTTAAGATTCCCTGACCAATTGTACCTCACCACTTGCTGATCACCGTAACCGAGTCTGCCAAGTACGGTGGGGGACACTTTCTGGTTTGTGAGGACTTGAAGACTAAGAAAAACTTTACGGTAATACAAAACTTTATGGAAATGCAAAACTTACAGAAATACAAACGGACAAATGTACAGTATAATAAGAGCCACGTTATACATTACATTAGAACCAGGAGATGTAATGGGATTATTTATTTTTATTAAATGATAAGTTTTAAAAGAAACTGAAAAATATGTCTGGTAAAATCGCCATAGTGGAGCTATTTTCAACAACAAAGTTTCCCTCTACAGCTGCTGCGGCCTGTCATGTAAACAATGAACTGCGTCTTAGGTAGTAATCGAGTCTTAGGTAGTAACTGACTTTTCACCTTGAGAGACGAAACTACTTCGTATTCTTCTACGTAACTGAGGTCAAAGGTGAGATATCAGGTGTGTTCAGTGCTCAGGTGTGTTCAGTGGTCAGGTGTGTGTAAGTGTAAGTGTGTTAATACCTCGGCCAGGATGGATCAGCCCACCAAGATAATCAGCCAAGGGATGATCGTCTTGCCACTGCTGTCCCCCACTCACTGAACCAGAGGAACTTAAGTGTGAGGCAATTCTTAGTCATTTAATTCTAGCGGAGGAGGAAACCTGACGATACATTACGACTTGTTGAGAAAAAAAAAGGTATTACGGCGTAAGTTTAAAAAGCTTTATGTTTATGTTTACCACTAGAGTAGAACGCTCTAACTCTCAGCGCTGACACTGGTTATGTAGTGGTGTTCCTCGACTACATAATCATCAGCGATTCCCCCCCCCCCCCAGTGCCTCATAAGTGCATCGTCACTCGCTCCTTGGGCGGTGTTGGAATGTAACACATCGCTCCTGTTACTGTACACGCTGCCACCATCGTCCACCATCGTCCGTCACCACACAACACACACACTACCACCATCCCTGTCACCACCCAACACACACACACTACCACCATCCTCCGTCACCAGCCAACACACACACACACACACACCACCATCCTCCGTCACCAGCCAACACACACACACACACACACTACCACCATCCTCCGTCACCAGCCAACACACACACACACACACACACACCACCACCATCCTCCGTCACCACCAACACACACACACACACACACTACCACCATCCTCCGTCACCAGCCAACACACACACACACACACACTACCACCATCCTCCGTCACCAGCCAACACACACACACACGCGCGCACACGCGCACACACACACACACACATACACACACTAAAGGTAAGATCATGTAATCTAATAACTAAACTACTTCCTTTACTCTGCTTGCATCCTTCCCTCCTTCCCTCGGCTGCCCCTCCTTCCCTCCACCAGTTAAGATAACGACGGGGAAGGGAAGCGAGAATTTGATTAATTAATCGCAGGATATGTATTATCTAATCACTAGCGGGATATCCTGCACAGGTAACCTATAAATGAGACAGTTAATGACGAGTGGCCACGACACACACCTGTCCCCCACGAAATAATAATTACAAGGGACACGTTTCCCCTGTCCTTGAGATCTGGTAAAAATACTTACATCAAACGCAGTTGAATAATAATAATAACATAACACCTGGAATCTTGTTTTTATAGCGGCAGTGATGGTGATCTTTGATAATAAAACTTGACGTGTGAGGAGGGGGAGAGCCTGACTGGCCTTGGTGTGGGTGTGACAACAATGGCTCTCGTACTCTAAAACTGTGCTACATGATAACAAAGGACTACCCCCCCTCTTAATACTACCTGTTGTGTGTACAGCTGACGTATGATGCACACGTGTCCTCCAGTGTCTAAGTGTCTTCCGTTTAGCAACAGACTTCTTGATCTGACGGACGGAAGGAAGGAGGGAGGGAGGGAGGGACGTCAATATTGGGCTCTCCTTCAACCACTCCTACTACTTCCTCCCTCCCCTTCTACCTCTTCCCTCCCCTTTCTACCTCTTCCCTCCCCTTCTACCTCTTCCCTCCCCTTCTACCTCTTCCCTCCCCTTTCAACCTCTTCCCTCCCCTTTCAACCTCCTCCCTCCCCTCCACCTCCTTCCAGCCAATACACAGTATGAACATGATACTTCTCCTCCTCTCCCCCCTCACACCTCTCATCACCCCTCCTCCCTCTCACACCACTCCATCACCCTCCCTCTCCCTCCTCACACCACCTCATCACCCCCTCCCTCACACCTCTCATCACCTCCTCACACCACTCATCACCTCCTCCTCCTCACACCACTCCATCACCTCCTCTCTCCTTCCTCACACCACTCATCACCCTCCCTCCCTCCTCCTCACACCACTCCATCACCCCTCCTCTCATCTCCTCACACCACCATCACCCTCCTCACACCACTCATCACCTCCTCCTCCTCCTCACACCACCTCATCATCCCTCCCTTCCTCACACCACACTCCACATCACCTCCTCTCCCCTCCTCACACACCTCACCATCACCCTCCTCTCCACACCTCTCATCACCCTCCCCACACCACCTCATCACCCTCCTCTCCTCCTCACACCACTCATCACTCCTCTCACCCTCCTCACACCACTCATCACCCTCCTCCCTCCTCACGTTCACTCCATCACCTCCTCCTCCTCACACCTCATCACCTCCTCTCCCCTCCTCACACCACTCATCAACACCTCCCTCCTGGGGTGGGTAAGAGGGGTAAGAGGGGTAAGGTGGGTAGAGGGGGGGTAAGGTGTGGGTAAGATGTGGGTAAGAGGGGTGTGGGGTAAGAGGGGTATGTGGGTAAGGGGTGGGGTGAGGGGGGTAAGGTGTGGGTAAGAGGGGGTAAGGGTAAGAGGGGGGTATGTGGGTAAGAGGGGGGTATGTGTGGGTAAGAGGGGTATGTGGGTAAGAGGGTAAGGTGTGTAAGAGGTAAGAGTGGATAAGGTGGGTAAGAGGGGGTAAGGGTAAGAGGGGGGTAAGGTGGGTAAGAGGAGGGTAAGGTAAGAGGAGGGTATAGGGTAAGAGGAGGGTGTGGGTAAGAGGGTAAGGTGGGTAAGAGGGTGAGAAGGTAAGAGGGTAGGCAGTAAGAAGGGTGGGTTCAAACGTGCTCGACCCCCTGACCTTCACCCCCATCATCAACTCTCTTGCCCCCTGACCCTCTTACCAATCTACCTTATCTACTTGCCCCTTGAACTGTTATCTTGTCCATTGATATTTCATACACTGTCATCTTTCTTCCCCCTTAAGCACTTCCTTACTCCCAGACACCCTCTCTTGTCCTTATCCTCCCTCCCTTGCCCTCATCCTCCCTCCCTTGCCCTTATCCTCCCTCCCTTGCCCTTATCCTCCTTCCCTTGCCCTCATCCTCCTTCCCTTGCCCTCATCCTCCTTCCTTGCCTCATTCTCCTCCCTGGCCCTCATCCTCCCCCTCCCTTGCCTCCACCTTCCCTCCTTGCCCCTCATCCTCCCTCCCCTCCCCTCCTCCCTCCCCCTCCCTGGCCCTCATCCTCCTTCCCTTGCCCTCATCCTCCCCCCCTTGCCCTCATCCTCCCTCCCTGGCCCTCATCCTCCTTCCCTTGCCCTCATCCTCCCCCCTTGCCCTCATCCTCCCCCCTTGCCCTCACCCCTAGACGATGGAAGAATACCCGTAGGTAGAAAAACGAGGCTTTACATTTTCTCTGGCAGCGTCTTCGGGGATTCATTATAAAACATATAAATTCATCTCTGACCTTGGTAGTCTGATTCTAGCAGGAACGAGCCACTGAATGTAGCAGCATAAAGACATTCGTTCCTGCTAAGTTTAGACATAGTTCAGGATGGATTATGTGAACTCTCCAAACAAAAACATTACTTTAAGTATGAATTATTTTTGTGGGTATTGCAGTTTAAAAATTACAACAAAAACGATAATAACTAACCAATCACTTTGGTTTACGGTTTATAGCCAAATGAATGACTAGGTACAGTTTGACTACAGCTTGGGAGGGAAGAATACATGGGGCTGCACACTAACCCCCCCCCCCTCACCCTACGTCGATTTAACACACAATTCTACCATGACAACAATATACACACAGGTCAGTTTAACAATGATACTCACTTTAAATTCTCCGTTAATAGTAGACAAGACACCACAGGGCAGCCTTTCTCGTAGTCCAGGATAGGTCTATAACATTCAGCCCACGACGCCATGTTTCTAGAAGCCCATTGTTGTATCGCCAGGAGCACAGTTCACTTCCCTCCTCTCACACGGCTGAGTCTGGCCCTCACTCACCGGCGGACGATAATCACACGTTTGAAATAAAAGTTTTCAATGACCGTATCACAATATATCACTGGAGACGCACACTTATATATGGTGACCTTGAGGTGTGTGCCTGTGTGTCATTCCGGGCACGACCACAACTCACAACCTGACTGTCTGAGTAATGGATGGACAGTGAAGTGAGTGACACAAAAGGTATAACTACTTCGAATCCTGTGAACGACTCTGCTCCGGCATACTCCTACCACTACTGCTGCTTCGAAATCTCATGAACGAAACCACTTTCCTATGACTCACTACACGGATTCAGTACTGCAATACCCACAAAAATAAATCATTCTTTAAGTCAAATAATCGAAGTAAGTGATTCAATTCTCAGTAAGCAAATCAATCTTAGTAGTTTGTGATGTAGTTTAGGGCCGGTTGTTACATCAGTAGAATGAATATATACCCCCATCTCGCCACACACCCATCCGCCATGACAACCCAGGTAAAGAATTCCTCGATTACCAACTTGTGTTAGTTATTTTCATCCTTAATTTGAGATGAGAGAAATTTTATATATGTTAATATCTTGAGTAAAATGTAGACGACCTTTGACATTTGTGCCACTTAAGATACTTTCTCAAGATCACAAAGTTACGGGAATGAAGTGAAGTAAGATTGTTTAAGAATTTGTGCAAGAATTCGTGTGTGTGTGTGTGTGTGTGTGTGTGTGCGTGTGTGTGTGTGTGTGTGAGTGTGTGTTGGCATCTGTCACGTCTCGCCCACAACTACTCCCATCAATTTGTGTACTCCAGAGTCATAACACCCCTGATAGGTTAGGTTAGGTTAGGTTAGGTTAGGTTAGGTTAGAGTAATCAGAATATGGGAGAGGGAGGAGATAGATGTATATGCGTGAGGGAGGAACGCGATAGAGGTGTCTTGTGTTGGCTAACGTGATATCACTTCCTCCCTGACCTAATGCCTCCACAGCAGTACTCTCACCTGTGCACCACCTCTTAACAGTGAGAAGGGCGACTGAATGATGACTGAGACGATACTTGATCATCCATTGTTCTTACTTTTACTCTTACGTAAGGAGTTGAGAGCGACCACATCCTCCCCTGTTACTGCTTGCCCCCCTCTCTCTTTACCATCCTTTCCTAATGCTAAAGTCTTCCATGCATTGCCCATCTATTCCTTTATCTCTATCCCCTCTTCCCTTCCTTCTGAATAGCTCTTCCCTTCCTCAAAGAGACCTCTCCTTCACCCCTTCCACCAGTCACTCTCGAACACGTCCCTCCTTCTCGCCTCCAATCCTCTTCTCCCTCACTCAAGCAGTCCCTAAAACTCAAGGGAGGCCTCGGTCACGGGTTGGTCTGGCCACCTACGTTATTTCTTGGACTCTGGACCAAATAAAGAACTCTCCGGGTGAGTGATGTGGCGGTCGTGCGGGGAAATGGACACTGAAGGCGTGGGTTTGAGAGACGTGCTGGCCTCCACACCGTATGTTGCTGCTGCTTCTCTCTCTCTCTCTCTCTCTCTCTCTCTCTCTCTCTCTCTCTCTCTCTCTCTCTCGCTTCTCTCTTCCTACCCCTCTTCTCTCTCTTTCTCTCTCTCTACCCTATCTTCTCTCTCTCTCCCCATCTTCTCTCCATCTCCACCTCTCCTCTCTCCCTCCCCATTTTCTCTCTCCCTCCTCCTCTTCTCTCTCCATCCCTCCTCCCCCTCTTCTCTTTCCCTCCCCTCCTTTATTCTCTCTCTCTCCACAACCACCTCCCTATCAACGTTTCTCAGGGGCTTTCTGGGATCTCCTGTGGCCTACGATCTCCCCTGAGAGCTGCTGTAGAACTCTCATGATCTATAAGCATTCTCGTAGCTCCTGAGAACTCCTGTGGCCAAGGCTTTCTGATAGATCCTAGAACGTCCTTTGGTGCCCTTGTGGTGATCCTGTGGTGTTCCTGTGGTCTGTGGGCTTCTTGGGATTATGGAAAACCCAATCTAAAGTTTATTTCTATTAGGCACAGAGCTGAAACTAATATATATATATATATATATATATATATATATATATATATATATATATATATATATATATATATATATATATATATATATATATATATATATATATATATATATGTAATTTGCTTTGTATTTCTAAACTAGGGGCGAGAGAGAGCCTGTACGAGCAATTGATAGCGCCTGGCGTTCCTTCAACCCAGCAATAACAACCTTATGGAAGCCAACCAAGACGAATGTTCGCCAAGAGAGAATTAATACTCTCTTCGCCAGCCTTCCTCTTGGCGGTCTTTATAGGGTGCGATCATGTGCAGGGTACAAAAGTGGGGCTAGTCCACTCGCTTGGGGCTAGTAACTTTTCGCAAGCATTAACAGGTTTTCGCCATGGCTAGTAACTTTTCACATGCCAGAACGAAGATGATTTTAAAGCGAGTTATTGTTTACCTGTATACAGTAAACAATGTTAAAACCGGGTTATGAAGTCTTACTGTTTAACTCTAATGTGTTGAACCTTATTCCTCCTCTTCACCTTACTTCTCCCCTTCCCTCTCTTTCCCCTACCCCTTCTCCCTCTCCTTCTTCTTCTCCCCTCCTCTTTCTTCCCCTCCTCACTCTTTCTTCCTTCTCCCTATCCTCTTTCTTCCCCTCCTTCCCCTTCTTCTTCCCTTCCTCCTCCCCTTTCCCCTCCTCCTCCTTCTCCTGCTCAAGTATTGGAAGAAAAACTCAGAACCTAACACACACACACACACACACACACACACACACACACACACACACACACACACACACACCACACACACACACACACACACACACACACACACACACACACCACACACACACACACACACACACACACACACACACGCGAGTTTTGTTATGATTAATACGTTACCTCTGACTAGCAGGACTCCGGGCCGCTCTACACGCTATTTAGTAACAGGAACCGTGGTGTATGACCTGCCTTAAACATGCTCCTCCATCACACTTTTATGTTCAGCAGTAACAGGTAAATCTATAGGGTCGGGTCTTTCTGGTTACGGTGAGGGTACACAACCGCCATCACATCAGCCACCACAACCATTACCACAACAGTCGCCAAAACCACCCCCACAACCGCCACCGCAACCGCCGTTAAAACCTTTACCACAACCGCCGCCAAAACCACCCCCACAACCGCCACCACAGCCGTTAAAACCGTTACCACAACCGTCCCCACAACCGCAGCCACAACCGCCACTACAACCACCACCACAAGAAGAACCTGTGTCTTGGGCGATCTCACCTAAATCTTGCACCTGTCTCAAAAATCCTTAAATTATATTTGATAAACTACAGCGGCCCGTCACACTAAGGTGCCAAACAGTAAATCATAATCTGTAGGTTTTTATATAGTGCATATATATACGTGTGTGTGTGTGCGTGTGTGTGTGCATCGTGTACGTGTAAGGGATGTCAACACGCCTTAAATAACCAGTTCTTAATGTATAAAATTTCCTCACCAATGTAACAAATAAAAATGTTTACTTTTACCTGGTGAACGGAACACCTGTTAACATCACCTGATATACCTGAGATGATGACTCCTTACACTTTACACAAATATCAGGGAGGAAAGGGAGGGGGAGTATGGCGAGTGAGGTGATGGGGAGAAAAAATGAGAATGTGGGTAGTGAGGAGGTGATGGGGAGGAGGAGACAGAGTATGGCGAGTGAATTTATGTGGAGGAGAACGTAGGGAATGAGATTATGGGGAGAATGGGGAGGAGGCAGAGTGGAAAAGGGGGGGGGGTAATTATTTGGGAGGGTGTATGCATTGGGCTTTGGATACAGGGGAGAGTAAAATGACAGGGGAAGAATACGGGGGAGGAGATTGCAGAGAGAGAGGGGTCAGGGAGGTGAATAAGGAGGGTGAGGGTGGCAGGGAGAGAGAGTGATGGTTTCGATACTGTTAATACTCTATATTACTTCTTACAACATGCTACTGCTGGCGGCCTCCTGTGTAGGTCGACCACGAGCAGGAGTGTATACGAGACAGACAGACAGACAGACAGAGATGGCAGTGTTAAGAGGGAGGGAGTCAATCACTTAGGGCTTATAAGAGGGGTTATCTCTCTCTCTCTCTCTCTCTCTCTCTCTCTCTCTCTCTCTCTCTCTCTCTGTCTCTCTCACACACACACGCACACACAGTCGAGAAAGTCCTAAACCTTAGTCAAAATAATCATCATCCAACACTTACGAAACGAAGATGGGAATAAAAAAAAATGAAGAGCGAGGCGAATAAAACACAGGATGTGAGAATAAACTTGTTAATTTAAATTCCTGAGTTCATGTACCGGCTCTTTTACCCCGGAGCCAGGAACACCTTCCGGCGGTACACCTGCACAGGTAATAACTGCTGCAGGTGCACAAGGGGGCTCAACACTGACAGGTGGTGAATGGCGATGCACCTACCCGGGTAACAGCTGTCATAGGTGTACCAGATCTCATTACCGACAGATAACGGTACACCTGCACAGATAACAGCTGTTGCAGTTACAGACGGGCGTTCGTCACTGGCAGGTGGTGTGTGGCGGCGTTGTGGTTCTCACCTGGGTGCCAACGGACTGCCTCCATGCAAGCAAAATCCTCCCAAGCAATCAATCAACAACTTCTCGGGACAGCTGTGGCTTCCCAAACAAGCAGTAACTTCCCCACAAAACACAAATTTCCCAAACAAGCACTAATCCCCCACTCAATAGCCTCTTTAGCACGCAGTAGCCTCCTTAACAAGCACGCGATAGCCCCCTCCAATGCAATATCCCTCCAAGCAAGCACGCAAAAACCACTCACACACGCAGTAGCCTCCTAAACAAGCACGCGATAGCCCCCTCCAAGGCAATATCCCTCCAAGCAAACACACATTAGCCTTTCAAGCACGCAAGAGTCCCCCCCAAGGCAATATCCCTCCCAGCAAGCACGCATTAGCCTCTCAAGCACGCAAGAGTCTCCCATGAAGCAAGACACCTCGTGATTACCCTCAATCTGCCTCTTCCCTGACAGACTGACAACATCCGCCTTTAGGAAAGTCGAGGAATAACACGTTGGAGGGGTAGGAAGGGTGGGAAGAGGAGAGAAGGAGGAAGAAGGAGGGTAGATGGAGGAGAAGATGGGGGGGAAGAAAAATACAGAGGACAAGAGAAGGGAAGGAAGAAATAAGAAAAAGGGAGAGTCAGAGGGAAGAAAGGGCAAGGGTAAGGAAGAGAGTGAGAAGAGGGGAGGGGTTAAGAGAAGGAAGAAAAGGGGGAGAGAGAAGGAAGGAAATAGAAGGAACAATAGAGGAGAGGAGAGGAGAGGCGAGGCGAGGACGAAAGAAAATAGAAGGGAAGTAGGAAAGAGGAAAAGATAGGAACAGAGACGAATAAAGGGGGAAATACGGAGAAGAAAAGAGAAAAAGGATTAGAAATACATTGAGATTTAAAGGAGACTTGAGTTTTAAGTGTTCTTGTAGTTATAACTTAAAACAACTTCATTCTACCTTTAGTGCATTAGTTTAAGCTTGTGTTTACTACTCGAGTCAAGTACTTAGAGAATTATGTTAAGTATTGTATGTTTGTGTAAATTAGTGGCTGTATTATAAGCAGTAAGTCATAACAACAACAATAACAACAACAACAACAACAACAACAACAACAACAACAACAACAACAATAATAATAATAATGCCACGACACTGCAGCTGGGGGATGAGTGTTGGTGGGGAGATGGTGGTGAAGGAAGTGGTGGGTGTTGGTGGGGAAGAGTGAAGTGTTGGTGGGGAAGGAGAGTGTTGGTGGGAGTGGTGGGGAGTGTTGGTGGGAAGAAAGGTGGTGGGGGTGTTGGTGGGGAAGAGAGTGGTGGGGAGTGGTGGTGGTGGAGGTTGGTGGGGAAGGAGAGTGGTGGGAGTGTTGGTGGGGAAGAAGAGTGGTGGGGAGTGGGTGGGGAAGGAGAGTGGTGGGGGGTGTTGGTGGGGAAGGAGAGTGTTGGGGAGTGTTGGTGGGGAAGAAGAGTGGTGGGGGAGTGTTGGTGGGAAGGAGAGTGTTGGTGGGGAGTGCTGGGGGAGTTTTGGTGGGGGAGAAGAGAGTGGTGGGGGTGTTGGTGGGGAAGAAAGAGTGGTGGGGAGTGTTGGTGGGGAAGGAGAGTGTTGGTGGGGAGAAGAGAGAAGTGGTGGGGGTGTTGGTGGGGAAGAAGAGTGGTTGTTGGTGGGAAGTAAGGAGAGTGGTGGGGAGTGTTGGTAAGTATGAACTAGTAAGGACATGTATGGAGAAGAAGGAGGAAGAGGAGACGTAGAAGAAGAGGAAGGGGAGGGAGGAAGAGGGGAGGAAGAGGAGGTGGAAGAGGAGGAGGTTAAGGGAGGCGTGTAAAGACCCTCCATTACATACGTGGTCTTCGAGGAGCCTTGACGAGGAAGGGAGGGAGGAGGGGAGAGTAAGAGAGGGGCTGGGAGGGATGAGGGGGAAGGTAAAGAAAAGAGGGGGGGGTCGGTAGGAGGAGGAGGAGGAGGAGGGTAGAGCGACCCTCATTAATCAGGTGGTAATAAAAACATGTTAATTCCCCCAGCAAAGCGGATGTAGTGAGAACCTGCGACTGTCACTATCCTGAGAAATGCTGCATGTTCACCTTTTCTTCACCTGTCACACCTCACCTGTCTCACCTCACCTGTCTCACCTCACCTGTCTCACCTCACCTGTCACACCTCACCTGTCACACCTCACCTGTCACACCTCACCTGTCTCACCTCACCTGTCACACCTCACCTGTCACACCTCACCTGTTACACCCCACCTGTCACACCTCACCTGTCACACCTTACCTGTCTCACCTCACTACATCAACCAGAGGTACAGTTACGGGTAGTACTAGGATCACGTGAACATTTGGTACCTCAGCTCAAGTTATCTGATGACTAAACACCCTTACGCTAACCTGACCTAACCTAATCTAACCTAACCTAGCCTATGCTGACCTAACCTAGCCTAACCTAACCTTCATCAACACTTAATTGGTTATAAACATCAATAATCCCAAGACTCAAAAATATCGTTCAAAAGAAAATAATTAAAAACAATAATTAATTTTTTAAAGATTATTATTTGATATTACGTAATCCAGTTTTGCCTTTAGCCTATGATCTCTTCACCAGCAATTAAAATAACAATTATATCCGTTTATGGTAATTAGAGTAATCCGCAATTTCATAATAGTTCTGTAATTACTCAGGTCATTAAGACATAATGAGGTGTACGGCAGTTATCATCATCGTGCTTTCAAGGAGGGCAAGGGAGAAGTCTTAGTTAATGCCGGGTTATGTTCCGGTGACGTGTGTGTGTGTGTGTGTCAGTGTTGGGTAATGGTTGCTGCTGACGAATTGACTGACCACACCCACTATTGTCAGGAACTGGGCTGATACGGTAAACTTGCTTCGTATTTCGGCATCTCTGGAACATCGTACAACTCGCTAACTGCACTGGCTAATCATTATCCCTGAATACCATTGACAGAGGCACATGACGCATTGAAACTTAGTATAGTTTTACCCTGCCCGGGGATCGAACCCAGGGTCACTTATATACGGGGTGAATATACTAACCACTACACCACAAGTTCACACACACTCACTCATACACACACACACACACACACACACACACACACACACACACACACACACACCCACCTTCGCATGAGTGTATGTATGAGCATTTTCGTCCGACTGCTTTGTGTATGTACAGATATGTATGTATGTATGTATGTATGTATGTATGTATGTATGTATGTATGTATGTATGACCGCAGGAGAGCTACAAACACCACCACATCTCTCTGGTATAAGAGTATGACCACGTGTTTATTGTTTACAAGAAACTGTAAACAAAACAACAGCTCGTCAAGCATAAACAGGAAGCATAATAACATCTTGATCTATAAACTCACAACACGACGCTATTAATAAACTGCTGAGGCTATTAATAAACTGCTGAGGCTATTAACAAACTGTGGAGGCTATTAATAAACTGTGGAGGCTATTAACAAACTGTGGAGGCTATTAACAAACTGTGGAGGCTATTAATAAACTGCTGAGGCTATTAATAAACTGCTGAGGCTATTAATAAACTGCTGAGGCTATTAATAAACTGCTGAGGCTATTAATAAACTGCTGAGGCTATTAATAAACTGCTGAGGCTATTAATAAACTGTGGAGGCTATTAATAAACTGCTGGGGCTATTAACAAACTGTGGAGGCTATTAATAAACTGTGGAGGCTATTAACAAACTGCTGGGGCTATTAATAAACTGTGGAGGCTATTAACAAACTGTGGAGGCTATTAATAAACTGTGAGGCTATTAATAAACTGTGGAGGCTATTAATAAACTAGGCTATTAACTGTGGAGGCTATTAACAAACTGTGGAGGCTATTAATAAACTGCTGAGGCTATTAATAAACTGTGGAGGCTATTAATAAACTGTGGAGGCTATTAATAAACTGCTGAGGCTATTAATAAACTGTGGAGGCTATTAACAAACTGTGGAGGCTATTAATAAACTGCTGAGGCTATTAATAAACTGTGGAGGCTATTAATAAACTGCTGAGGCTATTAATAAACTGCTGAGGCTATTAATAAACTGTGGAGGCTATTAATAAACTGTGGAGGCTATTAATAAACTGTGGAGGCTATTAATAAACTGTGGAGGCTATTAATAAACTGTGGAGGCTATTAATAAACTGTGGAGGCTATTAAAACTGTGGAGGCTATTAATAAACTGTGGAGGCTATTAATAAACTGTGGAGGCTATTAATAAACTGTGGAGGCTATTAATAAACTGTGGAGGCTATTAATAAACTGTGGAGGCTATTAATAAACTGCTGAGGCTATTAATAAACTGTGGAGGCTATTAATAAACTGCTGACGCTATTAATAAACTGTGGAGGCTATTAATAAACTGTGGAGGCTATTAATAAACTGTGGAGGCTATTAATAAACTGCTGACGCTATTAATAAACTGTGGAGGCTATTAATAAACTGCTGACGCTATTAATAAAACAGGATGAAGAAGAAAAGAAGAGATATAAAAGAGAGAGAGAAAATGAAGCATGGAGAAGAAGAGAAAGATGACTATAAGCAAATCCATAAGACGAAAAGAAGGAAGAGGAAGGAAGGAGAAAGGAAATAAGAGGAAAGAAAGAAAGAAAGAGGAGGATGGTGAGTGTGAAATATAAATAGAACTGACACCTGGAATAGAGGGAAAATGTGGAAGATGAGGAAGAGGTAGGTGGAGGAGGAGGAGGAGGAGGAAGAAGAGGTGGAAGGGAAAGGATAGGAGGTTGTTCTGTAGTAGTAATAGTAAGAAGAAGAAGAGGAGGTACTACACAGGGAGAAGGAGGAGGAGGAAGAGAATGATGAAGAAGAGGAAGAGATTGACGAAGAAGAAGAATAGGAAGAAAATGATGGCGAGGAAGAGGAGGAGGAGGTGGAAGAGAATGATGAAGAGGAGGAGGAGGAATAAAAGGCTAAAGAAGAGGAGGGGGAAGAGATTGAGGAAGAGGATGAAAATGAAGAAAGGAAATGAAGAAGAGAAGAAGAAGAAAGAGGGGGGATAACGAAGAAGAGGAGAAGAAGAAGGAAGGGGATGAAAAGGAAGAGCGAAAGGGCGAGGAAGAGGAGGAAGATGAAAAAGAAGAGGGGAGGAAGAGGAGGATGAAGAGGAAGAGGGGAAGGATAGAAGAGGCACATTGATAAGGCCAGGGAGAGAAGGGAGAACTCCTGTAAATTATGTCTGGAAGAGCTTCATTACCTACCACCGGAAGATCGGCAGACCAGCGCCACCTCCTGAAGGTTACAGGAAGGAGACGCCCTGGCTAAGATCACCACCAGTAGGAGAGAGGGGGGGAGGGAGAGGGAGGGAGGGAGGAGGGGAGGGAGGGGAGGGGGAGGGGGAGGAATGAGAAGTGGGTGAGGAGGGAGGGGGGGAAGAAATCAGGAGGGATGAGAGGGATAGAGGGGGGGGGGATAGAGGAGGAGGATGAGGGAGGGGATGAGGTAGAGAAAGAGAGAGAGAGTAGGAGAGAGAGAGAGAGAGAGAGAGAGAGAGAGAGAGAGGACAAAATAATCTGGAAGAATATGAAGATGATTGAAATTAAAAGAAAAATCAGAGAAAAGAATAAAAAAAAGTATATATTGTTAATCAGTATAAAGGAGGGATCAAGACATAAAACGAAGATAAGTGAAGAAAAAAACCCTAAAACAATAAGACAATACAGATAAAATGATAAAGAAGAGGAGAGACAAAGACACGGAGAGGAGGTGCGAAATAATAAGAGACAGGAAGATGTGGGGAGAGAAACAAAGAATAACGAGAATAAGCAAAAAATAAATAAATAAATAAATAAAATAAATAAAAAAGTGTAATTACCTGGAGAATTTGTGACCAGATGATAACATTAAAGAGAACAAGAGAATAACAAGAGAATAACAAGAGATAAATAACAATAATAACAGATAAGGGAGTGACAAAAATACGTAAAAAAATAAATCATAAAATATCAGGTTAAATGAGAGAATAATAGGAAGAAGAGATAATATAATTAAGGAAGGAAAGAATAAGGAAAACAATCAATGCAGAGCAGGAGGAAGAAGGAAGATGGCGTAGAGGAGGAAGAAGGAGGAGGAGGAGGAGGAGGAGGAGGAGGTGGAGGAGGAGAGGTTGTTGTTACTTTGGGAGGAGGAAGAAGAGGAGGAGGAGGAGGAGGAGGAGGAGGATATGCCACTTTTGGGGAAGAAGAAGAAGAAGAAGAAGACGAAGATGAAGACGGAGACGAAGAAGAAGAAGAAGAAGAAGAAGAAGAAGAAAGGTGTTACTTAGAGAGAGCCAAACAGGAGCGCGTTTTTCATCCAGGTGAGGTAATTTATGATTGGTTGGCCCGGGGGGGAAGGAAGTGTGATTACCGGTAATAAGAGGGGGGCCATCACCAGCGTGGCCACACACACACACCTTCCACACACTATCGTCCAACTTTCCCAAAATGATTCACTCTAAAACTCCTCTCCTCCCTCCCACCAACTCCAACCCCACTCCACTCCCACCCCACCCACCCACCACCGACAAGTCAACATCAAAGGAATTTTTCATAAGATACTATTTTAAAAACCGAGTGTACACAGTGAGAAATTTCTATCCATATTTACAGGGTTTTTGGTGGGGAGGAAGGAAAATATTTGATGTTGGGTCGACGTATCGCAAAGAGGTGGATAACGTGACACAGTGATGAGGTTAAAACTAGAGTATAATATTGTCTTGATTTTTAAATGTCATGCTGTCCCCCCAGAACAGACGGAGTGAAGAGTTTACACCACGTCACCGATCGTCTTTTGGAGCCGTTTACTTTGGAGAAGGGATTAAACATGGTCAATTTAAGTCATTTCCTTTGCATGTATCGAGATTATAAACGATTTATTTTTTATCGGGGGTGGGGGAAGGGAGGGAGGGGGGTATTTTTAGTACTCGTTATCTATTAATTGTATTGTTGTGTTAAGATGGCGTGATGGCGGGGTGAGGTGGAGGGGTGGCGGGAGGTGTGGAGGGTGAGGTATCAGAGGCGGGTGGAGGTGGTGCCCGAGGCGGCTAGTGACCCAGGGGCGACGCCAGGGTCAACCAGCCAGTAGTCAGGGCTCATTCCACCACCGTGGTTACTCCGACTTTATTACCCGTCTCTCTCAACTCCTTGTACCTTAATCATCCAATGAGATTACTACTAAACAGACTAAATTTCACATCGAATAAGACGAGCAGCAATTTCTTAGAGTGAAGGTTTAAAACACATGAAATCAACACGGCGGAACAGACACACCTTTACCGCGCACCTGTAATAATGTGTCGATGTGGTCGAATGCGCCCCTGAAGAGATTCATTCATGGCTGACGTTGGTTTGACCCCGACGGTGGAAGGTCCCCAAGATTTTCAGGAAAACGATTGTGGCCTTTCTGTCATTCTTTTCCAAAATGGTTTTACTAAAATAACCATAGTTTTGTGTTTTTATTATTTATAATCTGCTGTTGTTTTTTTTTTAGAATACGCTTCCAGGAAAAACCTTACGACTAAGAAAAAAAACATTGTATTCAAACGTTCAAATGGTTTTCGTTCTTCAGTTTTTTCTCCCGTATATTTCTGGGATCTTAATAGCGAGGCGAGGAAGGATACGAACCAGACCCAGTGAGTTATTATCTTCTTATTTATTCTCTTCTTCCTCCGCTTCCAAACACTTATTTTGCCTCCGTTATTATCTCAGCCCACCCCCCCACATCCCCCCTACCCTACCTCCCTCCCCACACCCCCCCTACCCTGCCTCCCCCTCCCCTTCTCTCTGCCTCAACCATTACCACCCCTTATCCCACCCTCACCACCACTGCCCCTACCATTACCACCCCTTATCCCACCCTCACCACCACTGCCCCTACCATTACCATAAAAAAAACAAATTGAAATTCTAAATCAGATATGAGTATTATTATTAGTAGAAGAAATAGTAGTAGTAATGATAATAGTAATAATAGTAGTAGTTCTTCCTCTTTATCACATGTTCACACTTCTCCTCCTCTTCCTCCTGTTCTTCCTCTTCCTTACGTTCTTCCTCTTAATCACATGTTCACACTTCTCCTCTTCCTCCTGTTCTTCCTCTTCCTTCTATTCTTCTTCTTCATCACATCTTCACCTCCAAATCCTCCTGTCCTTCGTCTCCTCTTCCTCTTCATTACATCTTCACCCCCCTCCTCTTCCACCTCCTCTTCCTTCTCCTCCTCTCCATCTACTATAATCACCATCTCACGTTATTATCACTTCCTCTCTATGATATCTCTCCTGTTTATCCCTCCCCAGTTTTATTATCCACTATCTATCTGTCTGTCTGTCTGTCTGTTTGTCTGTCTTAATAATATCTGTCAAGTTCAAAGATCAAGGTCACTGGGATAAATTTCAAGATCAAGTTCAAAGGTCAAAGTTCAAGGTCAAAATCAATAGTCAGAGTTTAAGATCAAATCCGAGAGTTTAAGTCACTGGTCAAAGTTCAAAGCCAAGTTCTAGAGTTTAAGTCATTGGTCAAACATCAAGATTAAGTTCGAAGCTCAAGTTTGATAGTGAGGATCTATAGAGTTAAGACATAAAAATCAAGTTCAGTGGTCCAAGTTTTTTAAAGTTTAACGGTGAATCTAACTGGTTAAGTACACGATCAAGTTCTAAGAGTTAAGATCACGGGAAGTTAATATCAGGGGTTCTTGTTTACACGCCTACTACCTCAGAGCCTTCTTCACCGACCTTACGCCCCTTTCTCCTCCTCCCTCAACGCCCCTTCTCCTCCCTCAACGCCCCCTTTCCTCCCTCAACGCCCTCCTTTCTCCCCCCCTCACGCCCCTTCTCTCCCCTCAGCGCTCCCCTTCTTCTCCTCCTCAACGCCTCCCCTTTCTCCCCTCCTCAACGCCCCTTCTCCTCCTCTTCAACGCCCCTTCTCCTCCCTGAAGGCCCCCTTTCTCCTCCCCTCATCGCCCCTTCTCCTCCCTCAACGCCCCCTTCTTCCTCCCCTAACGCCCCCTTTCTCCTCCCTCAACGCCCCCCTCTTCTCCTCCCTCAACGCCCCTACTCCTCCTCCTCAACGCCCCTTCGCCACCTCAGCGACCCCCTCCTCCTCCCTCAACCCCTCTCCCCTCAACGCCCCTTTCCCTCTCCCCCTTCTCCTCCCTCAACGCCCCCCTTCTCCTCCCCTCCTTCTCCTCCTCAACGCCCCCTACTCCTCCCCTCAACGCCCCTTCTCCTCCCTCAATGCCCCCCTTACTCTCCCTCAACGCCCCCTTCTCCTCCCTCAACGCCCTTCTCCTCCCTCAACGCCCCCTTCTCCTCCCTCAACGCCCCTTCTCCTCCCTCAACGCCCTCTCCTCCTCACCTCTCCTCCCTCACTGCCCTTCTCCTCCCTCAACACCCCTTCTCCTCCTCAACCTTCTCCTCCTCCTCCTCCTTACTTCTCCCTCAATACTACTCCTCCTCGCCCCTTCGCCACCTCAGCAACCCCTTCACCTCCCTCAACACCCCCTTCCTCCTCTCTCAGACATCCTTCTGCCCTCCTCCTCCCTCCTCCCTGTCCTTCCTTCTTCATCTCAACCTCCTTATCTCCCCAACACGCCTTCACACCCTCCTCTCCCTCCTTCCTCCTCCTCCCTTCCTCCCCCTTCCCCTCCTTCTCCTCCCTCAACGTCGCTTTTCACCACCTTCCCTCAACGCGGCCCCCTCCCTCATCACCACACTGACCAAGGTTCCACGTCTCAACCAACCACTGTCCTACTCATCTTAATTTCCTCGTTGATCCACTCAGCTACCGTCCCTCTCTCCTACTGATTTTCTCTTGTTGTTACGAGACAGTTCGTGGTTCCCCCTCTCTCCCTCTCATCCTGTTTTCGGTGTTCAGTCACGTGGTATTGCTCAGGTTCTTAGCTTTCTTCTCTGAGATTTTTTTTTAGCTTTCGTAGTTTTAGTTGTGATAGCCTCGTTGTTATTGTTGTTGTTGCCCTTTTTGTTGTTGTTGTTTATCTTTTATGTTGTGGTTTACTTTTGTTGATGTTATTGTTTTATTTTGTTGTTGTTGTTTACCTTTTTGCTGTCGTTATTTATATATATATATATTTGTTTACTTGTATTTATCTGATGGATTTAATGAAGGTAATACAGGTTGTATGTTTTCTACCAGGTAAGTTCAGTCAATCCAATACACCTCTTCATTATATGTATTATCACGTGAGTCATGCAACCGTCTCAAGTCTTTCTGTTCTCCCAGGTTGACGGGGCCCCATAACCTTTTCCTGTAATTCTCTTTTGAATCTTTAATCTCCCCTCGAAGATCACACAACAGACAAAGAAATTGTAGCTTATTACTTGTCTATCAGAAGAACAGATAATAGTATTAATAATAAGATGAATATCGGCGATAATGAGAGCTAATGAGTAAATATTGGCAGGTAAACACAGGTGATTGAGGTAGGTGAGGGAGGTACCTGAGTATCATGAGTCACAGGTGATTCACAGGTGAGTAAGGAGGTACCAATATCATGAGTCACAGGTGATTCACAGGTGAGTAAAGAGGTACCTGAGTATCATAGTCCAGGTGATTCACAGATGGTAAAGTACCTGTATCATGGTCTGGGTGGTCTGAGTAGAGGTACCTGAGTATCATGGTCCAGGTGGTCGGGTGTGAGAGGTACCTGGTATCATGGTCTGGGTGGTCACAGGTGAGTAAAGTACCTGTATCATGGTCACAGGTGATTCACAGGTAAGTGGGAGGTACCTGAGTATCATGATTCTGGGTGATTCACAGGTGAAATAGGTGATGGTATAGTCAGACACAACACAGTCATCCAGCTACCACACCCTACCCTCCACTCCAAATTATTCCTCTTCCCACAATCTGCAACATTATGAAGCCAATTCGTTCTGTAAACTTTTCCACCACTTTCCCCGACCTGTTCTCTCACTTTACCTGATAACTAAAGCTTAATTATCGAACTTTTTTTGTAATTCTCCATTATTCTCTTCCCTACTTTATTTATTAACTAAAACTCAATTATCTTTCGTTCTTGTGTCATATTTTACGTTTTCAGGCTAAAATCATTCATATTTTGCCTTTCTCCATCATCAGTGTTATATTCTAAGTATTATTAATAACGTTCTGAGATAAGGTGTAGCCTAACGTTCACCTTATGGGCTATAGGCTTTATAAAGGTTTATTTGGGATAATGAATCGAGATTTTATGGTTGGTTATAATAAAGGTCATAATTAATTGGACTTTTTTTATTCCCCCATGACCCATTAGTCCTCAGGTAGAATGATTTACCCTCCTGATTTTTCGTCACGTCCGTCCGTCCGTCCCGGTCGAAAATCGTCGTTCATCGAGCCAACCATCTGTTCGTAAGTCCGTCCGTGTTCCAGTTATAATTATGTCTCTTTTGTATAATCACCTCCTATAATTTTCAATTGATTATACTGAAATTTTAATTATTCGACTTCCGCCATACCAATACCTGCTTTGTTATGTTTACTTTACGATTACCTGTTAATGAGGAGGTATAGTCCAGTGTTACCTGTCGAGGGATTACAGGTATTACCAGGTATTAATTAACAGGTGATCTTCTGCTGAGCTTTCTTCAGTATTTACAGTTAGTTTAAAGGTTTCTAATGGCATATAGTCAAGAATTAAGTGTTTTAATTATCTGGTAAATACATGGGAGTCATAGGTAACACACACACACACACACACACACACACACACACCACACCACACCACACCACCACACCACACCACCACACACACCACACACACACACACACACACACACACACACACACACACACACACACACACACACACACACACACACACACACACACACACACACACACACACACCCACACACACACCACACACACACACACACACACATTATTTCAGCTATACCCCACCTCTATTTCGCCTCTGTGTGTGTGTGTGTGTGTGTGTGAAACAATTCATTCATGCGGCGAGGATCAACATTATCGTTGTTTTTCTCTCCTGTGGTACAGCGTATAATTTACCCCTAGAACTCTCTCTCTCTCTCTCTCTCTCTCTCTCTCTCTCTCTCTCTCTCTCTCTCTCTCTCTCTCTCTCTCTCTCTCTCCTCCTCCTCCGACCTCTCCCTCTCTTTCCTCCATCTCCCCCTCTCCTTCTCCTCCTCCTCCTCCCTCCACCTCTTTCCCTCTCTACCATCCGGATACAAAACAAATACATAATAATTACTTTCCCGGCCCAAAAGGTGATTAATGTCTCCGGATTTTCGTGTCTTTAACCGAATCGATTAATCATGACCACTACCACCAGCTGAAGACGTCCCCAAAACACACACACACACACACACACACACACACACACACACCGTCAAACCCTCCTCTCTCTCTCTCTCTCTCTCTCTCTCTCTCTCTCTCTCTCTCTCTCTCCTTCTTGCCGACACTACAAATGGCTGACAGTCGCTCCTTCCCCATAATTGCTAGTTCCTTGGCTGCTGACAATCGCCTCAGGGCTGACACTATCGCCCGGAAACGTAGCCACACTCGAGGGTAGAACAGTTTGTGACTTGGGTAAAGTGGGAGGAGATGAAGAATAAGAAGGAGGAGGAAATATAACAGATGGGGTTGAAGAGCAGGACTAGTATATACGCCGTAACCCGGAGTTAACAAACACAGGTAGCAGGTCAAGGTATGTATTGTGGAGTGGAGTGTTGTCAGGGCATCGTTCCTCCTACTCATTTTACTCCTCCTCCTCCACCTTCTCTTCCTTCCCCTCCTCCTCCTCGTCTTCCTAACCTTCCTTCTCCTCCTTTTTGCCTTCATTTTCCTTCGAACCTTCTTTCTTCTCTCCCTACTCCTTCCCCTCTTTCTCCTCCTATTCTTATTCCTCCTTCTAATCTTCTTCTTCCTCCTCCTCCTCCTCCTCCTGACACTAACCATCAGCTAAATATTCCTCCTCTGCTGACATAAGTGACGGGAACAAGTAAGTCAAGTCAATACTGCTTATCTTCCTCCTCCTCCTCCTCCTCCTGCTGCTGACTTAGCTCCTCTTCCTGCTGACATCTTTGACTGACAACCAAAAACAACTGCCCTCTTTTCTTCCCCTACTGACTGACTGACTGAATAACTGTTATCAATGGTCTTGTTAGTATTCCTATCAGTCACTAAAAAATAACTGTCAGCTAAATACAAGATAGTTACGACTGACTGTCAATCAACAAATTAACTCTATGATTTAAACTACACTCGACTGTCAGCTAAGAACATCTACTGACACCGCTGACACTCTTAACGATCGACTATGCTTCTCTGTAACGAGTCTATTAAACAAGCCAATCTAATACATTACAAAAAAATTAAGTATTACGTAACACTACAGAATACAGTACGTCACATAATCTAGATGACATTACACACAGCATAACACTAGGGGAAAAAAGTTCTTATTTAGTTATTTCTTCTTATTATTTTTTACTGCCTTCAGTTTTATAATCTCTCTCTCTCTCTCTCTCTCTCTCTCTCTCTCTCTCTCTCTCTCTCTCTCTCTCTGTATTGGGTGTCTTATAGCCTGAGTCGAGACACCGTTTGTATGGTCCTGTTATGTACCTGTGTGGAGATGGATGGATGGATGGATGGGTGGATAGATGGTTGGATGGATGGATGGATGGATGGCTGGCTGGCTGGATGGATGGATGGATGGATTGATGGATGGATGGACATTAGATTGACAGATTGTAGAAAAATTACACATTAACCCACTATAATCTCGCCATTAACCCACACTATAACCTCGCCATTAACCCACACTATAATCTCGCCATTAACCCACACTATAATCTCGCCATTAACCCACACTATAACCTCGCCATTAACCCACACTATAATCTCGCCATTAACCCACTATATTCTCGCCATTAACCCACACTATAACTTCTCGCCATTAACCCACACTATAACCTCGCCATTAACCCACACTATAACCTCGCCATTAACCCACACTATAACCTCGCCATTAACCCACACTATAACCTCGCCATTAACCCACACTATAACCTCGCCATTAACCCACACTATAACCTCGCCATTAACCCACACTATAACCTCGCCATTAACCCACACTATAACCTCGCCATTAACCCACACTATAACCTCGCTACAACAGACCCACCTCCTCCCACCCATAACCTCAAGGGGAAATAATCAAACAACCGCTTCAACTCGACCAAAGCCTTAGGTCGAATTAGCTTATCATTCAACATACAGTACACAGGTCGAGCGTGAGGTGTCGACTCGGCCCCAGGCGTATGTAGCCTCTCTCTACCTCCTACCACACCTCCTCCTTCTCTTCCACCTACTACTAACTCTTCCTTCTCTTCTTCCTCCACCTCCTAATCGTCCCCCTCTTCCACCACTACCACCTCTTCCACCTCATCCACCACCTCCACCTCCTGAACAGTACCATCTTGGGTACTCGTCTACCTGATTGGTACTCAGGTAGGAAATTCATCTAAAATCATAGTATTATGCTCCCCTTGTGAGAGTTGTGGGTGGGGGTTTTTTTGTACACCTGTCGCTAATGATAGTTGTTACCTGTGTGAGTCTGGGAAGGAAAGGTGAGAAGAGAAATTGAGAAGAAATGGTAAATGGTCATAAATATGGATATTATTTATAGGATGTATTTATTTTGTTCAGTGTTATTATTGGTACTGTTGTTTATTTGCTGTTGTTGTTGGTGGTGGTGGGTTGTTGTTGTTATTGTTGTTGTTGTTGTTGTTGTTGTTGTTGTTGTTGTTGTTGTTGGTGGTGGTGGTGGTAATTAGTGGTGGTGGTAATTAGTGGTGGCAGTGGTAGTGGTATTGGCAGTAGTCAATTAATTATTATTATTATTATTATTATTATTATTATTATTATTATTATTATTATTATTATTATTATTATTATTATTATTATTGATGTTGTTGTTGTTATCGTTGTTTTTGCTGTTCTTGTACCGATATAAATATTATTATTATTACTATTATGATGATGATGATGATGATGATGATGATGATGATGATGATGATGATGGTGATGATGATGATGTGGTGATGATGTGATGATGATATAATTAATTAAAAATATAGTTTACGTCTGACAGAAGTTCAATTTTAACAAATTCATTTCGTACGAGTGATTTTTTCGTGTTTTTTTCTGTACAGCTAAGTTGGGTGTCAGTACTGCTGCTGACACTACTGCTAGATGGGTGTCAGTACTGCTGCTGACACTGCTGCTAATTGGGTGTCAGTACTGCTTCTGCTGCTGACACTACTGCTAACTGGGTGTCAGTACTGCTTCTGCTGCTGACACTACTACTAGTGGGTGTCGGTACTGCTTCTGTCGCTGACACTACTGACACACCAGACTGTCAGCAGGGAACAACAACTGCTTTATAATCTCCGCCAAACCTTTGTACACGCCTCCAAACTGTAGTGGCGTGTACAGGTACTACTTAACACACCTCTCTACGTGGTGGCTCCAACCTAATGCTTCCTTAGTGCGCCACTCTGTACATATACCATACTGCGCCTCTGTACTACCCATCTACTGCGCCACTCTGTACACCTTACCATCTACTGCGCCATTCTGTACACCCATCTACTGCGCCATTCTGTACACCTTACATCTACTGCGCCACTCTGTACATACTCTTACTGCGCCATTCTCTACACCTTACATCTGCGCCACTCTGTACACCTTACATCTACTGCGCCATTCTGTACACCTTACATCTGCGCCACTCTGTACACCTTACATCTACTGCTTATGTACACACATCTACTGCGCCACTCTGTACACCTTACATCTGCGCCATTCTGAACACCTTACATCTACTGCGCCACTCTGTACACCTTACATCTGCGCCATTCTGAACACCATCTACTGCGCCACTCTGTACACCTACATCTACTGCGATATTCTGTACACCTTACATCTACTGCGCCACTCTGTACACCTTACATCTACTGCGCCATTCTGAACACCTTACATCTACTGCGCCACTCTGTACACCCATCTACTGCGATATTCTGTACACCTTACATCTACTGCGCCACTCTGTACACCTTACATCTACTGCGCCATTCTGAGACACCTTCCATCTACTGCGCCATTCTGAACATCTTACATCTACACCGCCATTCTGTACACCTTACATCTACTGCGCCACTCTGTACACCCATCTGCGATATTCTGTACACCTTACATCTACTGCGCCATTCTGAACCTCCCATCTGCGATATTCTGTACACCTTCCATCTACTGCGCCACTGTGTGCACCTTACATCTACTGCTGCAATATTCTGTACACCTTACATCTACTGCGCCACTGTGTACACCTTATCCTGCGCCATTCTGTACACCTTACATCTACTGCGCCACTGTGTACACCCCATCTACTGCGATATTCTGTACACTTACGTCTACTGCACCATTCTGTACACCTTCCATCTACTGCGCCACTGTGTACACCTTACATCTACTGCCATTCTGTACACATTACGTCTACTGCACCATTCTGTACATTACGTCTACTGCACCATTCTGTACACCTTCATCTACTGCGCCACTCTTGCACCGCCCATCTACTGCCATTCTGTACACCTTACATCTGCGCCATTCTGTACACCTTACATCTACTGCACCATTCTGTACACCTTACATCTACTGCGCCATTCTGTACACCTTACATCTACTGCCATTCTGTACACCTTACATCTACTGCGATATTCTGTACACATTACTCTCTGCTGCACCATTCCTTCCATCTACTGCGCCATTCTGTACCCCCATCTACTGCGCCATTCTGTACACCTCACATCTACTGCGCCACTCTGTACACCTTACATCTGCGCCATTCTGACACCTTACATCTACTGCACCATTCTGTACACAATACATCTCCTGCACCGTTCTGTACACCTTACGTCTACTGCCACTCTGTACACCTTACATCTACTGCGCCACTCTGTACTTCCATCTACTGCGCCATCCTGTACACCCCATCTGCGCTACTCTGCACCTTACATCTAATGCGCCATTCTGTACCCTTACATCTACTGCACCATTCTGTACACCTTACATCTCCTGCACCGTTCTGTACACCTTACGTCTACTGCCTCTGTACTCCCATCTACTGCGCCACTCTGTACACCCATCTGCGCCATTCTGTACACCGCACATCTACTGCGCCACTCTGTACACCTTACATCTAATGCGCCATTCTGTACACCCATCTCTGCGCCCTTCTGTTCCCATCTACTGCGCAACTCTGTACACCTTCCATCTACTGCGCCATTCTGTACACCTTACATCTCTGCGCCATTCTTCCCTCTCTACCCCTGCCCATCTACTGCGCCACTCTGTACACCTTACATCTACTGCGCCATTCTGTACACCTCCCATCTGCGCCCTTCTGTACACCTTACATCTACTGCGCCACTCTGTACACCTTCCATCTACTGCGCCATTCTGTACACTTACATCTACTGCGCCATTCTGTACACCTTACATCTACTGCGCCATTCTGTACACCTTACATCTACTGCGCCACTCTGTACACCTACATCTACTGCGCCATTCTCTGCACACCCATCTACTGCGCCACTCTGTACACCCCATCTACTGCGCCATTCTGTACACCTTACATCTACTGCGCCACTCTGTACACCTTACATCTAATGCGCCACTCTGTACCTTACATCTAATGCGCCTCTGTACTACCCATCTACTGCGCCATTCTGTGACACCTTACATCTACTGCGCCACTCTGTACACCCATCTACTGCGCCATTCTGCTGCCATCTACTGCGCCACTCTGTACACCCATCTAATGCGCCATTCTGAACACCCATCTACTGCGCCACTCTGTACACCTTACATCTACTGCGCCCTCTGTACCGCCCATCTACTGCGCCATTCTGTACACCTCACATCTACTGCGCCATTCTGTACACCTTACATCTACTGCGCCACTCTGTCACCTTACATCTACTGCGCCACTCTGTACCTTACATCTCTGCGCCACTCTGTACACCTTACATCTACTGCGCCACTTTGTAACCTCCCATCTACTGCCACTCTGTACACCTTACATCTAATGCGCCACTCTGTACCTTACATCTACTGCGCCATTCTGTTGCCCATCTACTGCGCCACTCTGTACACCTTACATCTACTGCGCCATTCTGTACACCCCATCTCTGCGCCACTCTGTACACCTTACATCTAATGCGCCATTCTGAACACCCAATCTACTGCGCCACTCTTACACCCACATCTAATGCGCCACTCTGTACACCGCACATCTACTGCGCCACTCTGTACACTTCATCTGCGCCACTCTGTACACCTTACATCTACTGCCACTCTGTACCTTACATCTACTGCGCCATTCTGTACACCTTACATCTCGCCACTCTGTACCCCATCTAATGCGCCACTCTGTTCCCATCTACTGCGCCATTCTGTACACCTTACATCTACTGCGCCACTCTGTACACCTCACATCTAATGCTCCATTCTGTACACCTTACATCTACTGCGCCATTCTGTACACCTTACATCTACTGCGCCACTCTGTACACCTTACATCTAATGCGCCACTCTGTACACCCATCTACTGCGCCATTCTGTACACCTTACATCTACTGCGCCACTCTGTACACCTTACATCTACTGCGCCATTCTGTACACCCATCTGCGCCACTCTGTACACCTTACATCTAATGCGCCATTCTGAACACCTTACATCTACTGCGCCACTCTGTACACCCCATCTAATGCGCCACTCTGTACACCACATCTACTGCGCCACTCTGTACTTTACATCTACTGCGCCACTCTGTACACCTTACATCTACTGCGCCACTCTGTCACACCTTACATCTACTGCGCCATTCTGTACACCCATCTACTGCGCCACTCTGTACCTTACATCTAATGCGCCACTCTGTACACCTTACATCTACTGCGCCATTCTGTACACCTTACATCTACTGCCATTTTGTACCTCACATCTACTGCGCCACTCTGTACACCTTACATCTACTGCGCCACTCTGCCACCCATCTAATGCGCCACTCTGTACACCTTACATCTAATGCGCCACTCTACATTATACCTCAAGTGCGTCAATTTGTACACGATGTATTACTGCGTCAATTTGTACATATACCTTACTGCGTCACTCTGTAATATCTAACCCCCTACTGCGTCATGTACAGTCAGTGGTGTACACGCAGTAGTTCTGGCCCACAAGGTCAGGTGGGGAGGGGAGGGAGAGAGGTAGGGGGAGGGGAGGAGAGAGTGGAGAAGGGTGGAGGGGAGGGAGGGAGGAAGGAGGAGGCAGGTGGATACACAAGACCCCCTTCCCCCTCTTCCTCCCTTCCTCTCGGTACTACCTCCAACTTCCATCCTTCCTCTTAGTAACACCCTCCATGCAAGACTCTTGTTTTACCCCCTTCCCCTATTCTCCTCCTCCTCCCCCCTATCACTACCGGTTGATGCTACAAGGCTACGTTCAGCCCTGGCTTCACGGCACCTCCTACCGTTGTTTGGGGGGCAATGGGGAGGGGAGGGGGAATAGGAAGGAGGAGAAGGAGAACAGAACAAGAGGAGACGGAGGAGGAGGTGAGACAGGACGAAAAAAGGAGGAAGAAGTGAATAGACAGAAGGAGAAGAAGAAAGTAGGGTGGAGGAAGAGAAGGAAGAGGAGGAGGAAGTGGGCAAAGGAGATGGAGAAGAAGGAAGGTGAACAGAAGGAAAAGCATAGGAAGAGGATGGAGAGGAGATAAATAATGGGGAGAAGGAAGGAGAAGAGAGAGAGAGAGAGAGAGAGAGAGAGAGAGAGAGAGAGAAGAGGGTGGGGGGGGTAGCTGACTAACACATCATCAACACAAAAACGTCCAAATATTTCCTAAAGAAACTACATCGAGTCTGTCGTTGAAGATCCAAATTTAATTTGGTCTCTATTCCAATTTGTCTGTTCTAATTTGTTCTAATCTAATCATTCTGACTCTAACCTAACCTAACTACTCCCCTTAACAAATTACAAACACAACTAATCAAAATTAAATACATTATAAGTGAAAAATCCAAACAGGTGAACACAAATACCTGCAGTAATTAGCGTCCCTGATGACAATTCCTAACAGGTGAGCGTAAGGTGAAAATTTACGTCAGTATTTCATCAGTATTTCTTATGATGAAAATTCCCAACGTATATATAGAGAATTTATCGGTAATATTGCTATATCGATTTTCTTAGATAGCTTCTATATTTGACTATATTCTATACACACAAATCATATAGCGTAATATACCCTAACTAATGTAAATAATATAATTCATTTCCTCAATATATGAAAGACAATGGTTAGGTTAGGTTAGGTTAGGTTAGGTTAGGTTAGGTTAGGTTAGGTTAGGTTAGGTTAGGTTAGGTTAGTTAGGTTTAGGTTAGGTTAGGTTAGTTAGTTTGGGTTAGGTTAGGTTAGTTAGGTTAGGGTCAGAGTTAAAAGCAGAAGGGTTTAATGACTCACTGCCAAAGGTATTCAAAATCTCTCACTCTTACTACACAATACCTGTCGGGTCTTTCACTACTACTACTACTACAATAAACCTGTCGGGTTCTCCCACTATTACTACAATAATACCTGTCGGGTTCTCTCAATCTTACTACACAATACCTGTCGGGTTCTTTCACCATACTACTAATAACACCTGTCGGGTTCTCTCTCATTACTACAACAATACCTGTCGGGTTCTTTCACTACTACATAATAATACCTGTCGGGTTCTTCACTACTACTACTAATAACCTGTCGGGTTCTTCTCACTGTTACTACACAATACCCGTCGGTTCTTCACCTTCACTACAATACCTGTCGGGTTCTTTCACTACTACTAACAATATTCAGGTTGGTCTCTCACTATTACTACACAATACCTGTCGGTTCTCTTTCACTACTACTACACAATACCTGTCGGGTTCTTTCACTACTACTACACAATACCTGTCGGGTTCTTCACTACTACTACACAACACCTGTCGGGTAATGAAGTCCGTGTTTGTCATGACGATGATGATGCTTGAATGATTAAGAAAGAAAGAACAAAGAAGAGAGAAGAGAGAGAGAGAGAGAGAGAGAGAGAGAGAGAGAGAGAGAGAGAGAGAGAGAGAGAGAGAGAGAGAGAGAATAAAAATAAAATCCCCCAATGTGCATTTTTTTTCTTTAACTTTCAATTTAAATCAGTTCCTACCAAGTCTTATCCATCACCTGTACTCACTTAATTAGTTCATTAATTAAACAACAAATTATACCTTATACTAATTACATTTACCTGTGTGTCAAGAGGTTTAGATGCCATCACAATAACGTATTTCTTTTACCATAGGATAAACGCTATCACACTAGACTTTGATCACATTATCACACTAGCCTCTATCACACTAGCCCTCATTAACACCAGCCCCATCACACACTAGCCCTCAATCACACTACCCTCACAACACCAGCCCTCTATCCACACAGCACTCTATCACACTAGCCCCCATCACACTGGTCCTATGTCACACTAGCCTCATCACACTGGTCCTCTCTATCATACAGCCCTCTATCACACTGGTCCCCATCATACACTTATCACACTGGTCCTATATCACACTAGCCCCCATCACACTGGTCCTCTATCATACTAGCCCCATCACACTAGCCCCCATCACACTAGCCCTCAATCACAATCCACACCAGCCCTCCATCACACTAGCCCCCATCACACCAGCCCCCATCACACAGCCCCCCATCACACTACACCTCTATCACACTAGCCCTCTATCACCAGCCCCATCACACTAGCCCTCAATCACACTCACCCTCTATCACACTAGCCCCCATCACACTAGCCCTCAATCACACCAGCCTCTTCATCACACTAGCCTCAATAACACCAGCCCCCATCACACTAGCACTCTATCACACTAGCCCCTCATCACACTAGCACACTAGCCTCTATCACACTGGTCCTCTATCATACTAGCCCTCATCACACTAGCACTCTATCATACTAGCCCTCATCACACTAGCACTCCCATCATACTAGCCCTCTATCACACTGGTCCCATCACACTAGCCCCCATCACACTAGCCCTCAATCACACCAGCCCCCATCACACCAGCCCTCAATCACACTAGCCCTCAATCACACTAGCTCTATCACACAGCCCCTATCACACTAGCCCTCTATCACACTAGCCCTCAATCACACCAGCCCTCTATCACACTAGCCCCCATCACACTAGCCTCTATCACAAGCACTCCATCATACTAGCCCCATCACACTGGTCCTCTATCATACTGGTCCCCATCATACTAGCACCTCATCATACCAGCCCCTATCACACTGGTCCTCTATCACACTCAGCCCTCATCACACTGGTCCTCTCATCATACCAGCCCCCATCACACTGGTCCCATCACACCCCATCACACTGGTCCTATCATACCAGCCCTCTATCACACTGGTCCCCCATCATACTGCACTCTATCATCAGCCCTCTATCACACTGGTCCTCTATCATACTAGCCCTCTATCACACTGGTCCTCTATCATACTAACCCTCTATCACACTGGTCCTTTATCATACTAGCCCTCTATCACACTGGTCCTCTATCATACTAGCCCTCTATCACACTGGTCCTCTATCATACTAGCCCTCTATCACACTGGTCCTCTATCATACTATCATACTATCTTTCACACTTCCACACTAATACACAAATGCATTAACACTCAAGCTGTCTAACACCAGGTGAGATATACTTAATGTTCTTAATTTAGTGTGTGTGTGTGTGTGTGTGTGTGTGTGTGTGTGTGTGTGTGTGTGTGTGTGTGTGTGTGTGTGTGTGTGTGTGTGTGTGTGTGTGTGTGTGTGTGTGTGGGGGTGTGTGTGTGTGTGTGTGTGTGTGTGTGTGTGTGTGTGTGTGTGTGTGTGTGTGTGTGTGTGTGTGTGTGTGTCGTCAGGGTAGATAGGGACAGGTGGTGCTAGGCAATCGTAGATGTTAGTCGTGTTATCTCTCTTGTTATCATAGGAATTAATTCAATCCCTGTTATTGCCCTGGGTCTGTATATGGCCGTGTTATTTTCGTTCGTCTTATTCTTCTTCTTCTTCTTCTCATTATTTTTATTATTATCATTATTATTTAATTTCACTCCTACGATTTGGTAGGGAGGTGCGAGTAGTCTAGGGGATGGTCGTGCACTATCACCTGTCCCACCTGTCCTTCCATCAGGGTAACTCAATTAGCAGGAGAGGTAAGTAAGACTCTTTCTCCAGGTAACATCGTTCGTTTTTCTTACCTATTCGTTCATGACTACAATGTTAATATTACGTACTAGTTAACACCTTGAACTTGGGGCCAACAGGTAATATATGGACATGTTTTAATGCAATAGACTATGGACGTGAGAGTACTGCCAGAACAGTGTGTGAGTGTGTGTGGGGGTCTTGGTGGCTTTACTGCAGGGCTCAAGTGATGGAAAGGAACTTCCCACCTTATTTGACCTCGGATGATTAAACACCTTGACCTTGGGGGGGTTAGGTTAGGTTAGGTCAGGTTAGCTTAGGCTTTGTTAGATTAGATTATACTTAACCTAACGTAACCTAACCTAATCTAACCCAATGGCAACACAAAAATGTGACCAAGTTCCAGGTTCCTGATCTGACTTTCTGCCTCATTTAAACACAACTGCAGGGTTTCAATTGTCTCTTTTTACTTTGTCAACACAACATACATATATTGTTTCTCACTAATGATCTTTTTTTATTTTTTATTTGTTAATGGTCCATTAGTATTATAAATAATATTATTATATTATATTTTTATTTAATATTTTTTATGAATAATATTTTTTATAAATTATTATTATTATTATTATTATTATTATTATTATTATTATTATTATTATTATTATTATTATTATTATTATTATTATTATTATTATTATTATTATTATTATTATTATTATTATTATTATATTTTCGCCCCCCAAGCCCTGATGTGGGTCGTTGACCTGTGCCCCGGTGGGCTAATCCCGTAAAAAAAAATAACTTTAAAATCTAACCTAACCTATAACTACAAAACCAGGAAGATTGAGAAAGAACAATATATATTTTGTGTATAATACATAAACAATAACCAAAATGTATCATACATACATACATACATACATACATACATACATACATACATACATACATACATACACCACGACCATCCTAGATACTGAATGCAGATTAAGTGAATCCTAAATACCATACCACGATCTTCTTCATCTAGAGTTCAAGTGAAACAAATTACAGGTTACGGACCTCAGACACCAATAGGAGAGTCTTAATTAGTGGTGTTTATCTTACTGTACAGGTGAGCGAGCACACAGGTACACATTTACCTGAGATTGTCTAATGAGGTACGTATTTTTCCCCCATTGTATTCCTCGATTACTGCACAGCATCTTATCTTGTGTACAGTAAACCCCCTTCTTACCACAGCATTCATCTCCCTTACACAGCATCCACCCCTTTAACACAGCATCCACCCCTTTAACACAGCATCCACCCCGTTACACACCATCAATCCCCTTACACAGCATCTACCCCCTTACACAGCATCTACCCCCTTACACAGCATCTACCCCCTTACACAGCACCCTTACACAGCACACCCCACAGCACCACCCCCACACAGCACTGCTCTACAGCATCTACCCCTTACACAGCACACTACCCCCTTACACAGCACCACCCCTTACACAGCACCTCCCCATTACACAGCACCTCCCACTTACACAGCACCTCCCCCTTACACAGTTACCAATGAATGAACAAATCGGGTAACATGACATCACCTCTACTTCTCCCCCTCTCACGACCACTGTACTGTACTATATATACTACTACTACTACTACTACTACTACTATTACTACTATGGTTACTACCCGCGGCTAAGGGGTGTCCGATTCATACCCTAGTGAGAATGGAGAAAGCAGAGATGCGTGTGTGTGTGTGGCCGAGCGCTCCACAGTTCCCGCCCTAGATACGTCAGCTGACTCGCGCTACCCATTCATTCACAAAACCAGTAGCGCGTTCATTCATTCACAAACTCATCTCATTCTTACTACTGGGAGGCTGACGGAGGGTGGGGAGGAGGAGGGAGGGATGCTGAGTGGCGGCGGCGCATGCGTGTAGTGGCCGGGAGCTCGTGGGGTAGGTCGGAACGCAGGAGGAATTTAATGGTCATTTTCATCTCTCTCTTTTTTTATAACCTTTAGTGAACTGAGTGACCACCATCTTGCCTCTCCTAACTCTCTCCCTCTCTCTCTCTCCCACCCTCCCCTTTCCCCCCCTCTCTCTCTCTCTCACGTCAACTTATCTCTTTTCTTTCGTATTTCCTCCCTCATCTTCTTCTTCCTCTTCTCTCCCTCTGGCTAATCGAATTTCACGATCACATTCTCGGCAGTGTTTGGCTTGGTCATGGTCTGATTCCTTCCTCGCTGGAGTGAACATTTATATTACTCTCGTGGTTACAACCTCACCTCCCTCTCCTCCTCCTCTAAGGGTGACCATGATGATGATGATGGTTATAGTGATGATGGCTATAGTGATGATGATGATGATGATGATGGTGGCTATAGTGATGATGATGATGATGGTTATAGTGATGATGGTGTTTGTGATGATGATGATGATGATGGCTATAGTGATGGTGTTTGTGATGATGATGATGATGATGATGATGGCAATAGTGATGATGATGATGATGATGATGGTTATAGTGATGATGATGATGATGATGATGATGATGATGGCTATAGTGATGGTGTTTCAGGATGATGATGATGATGATGGCTATAGTGATGGTGTTTGTGATGACGATGATGATGATGGTCATAGTGATGGTAAGCTTGTGATGATGATGATGATGATGATGATGATGATGATGATGATGCATAATAGTGATGATGATGATGATGATGGTTATAGTGATGATGGTGGTTTAGATGATGATGGTGGTGGTGATGGCTATAGTGATGGTGTTTGTGATGATGATAATGGCTATAGTGATGTGTTTGTGATGATGATGACGATGATGATGATGATGGCTATAGGATGGTGTTTGTGGAGATGATGATGATGATGGCTATAGTGAGGGTGTTTGTGATGATGATGATGATGATGAAGACATGGCTATAGCGATGGTGTTTGTGATGATGATGATGATGATGGCTATAGTGATGGTGTTTGTGATGATGATGATGATGATGATGATGATGATGGCTATAGTGATGGTGTTTGTGATGATGGTGATGATACGCTATAGTGATGGTGTTTGTGATGATGATGACGATGATGATGATGATGATGATGATGATGATGGCAATAGTGATGATGATGATGGTTATAGTGATGATGGTATTGTAACGATGATGGTGGTGATGATGATGATGATGATGATGATGATGATGGCTGTAGTGATGGTGGCTAGATGATGATGATGATGATGATGATGGCTATAGTGATGATGATGATGATGGTTATAGTATGATGGTGTTTGTGATGATGATGGTGGTGATGATGGCTATAGTGATGATGATGATGATGGTGTTTGTGATGATCATGATGATGGCTATAGTGATGATGATGATGATGGCTATAGTGATGATAGTGTTTATGATGATGATGATGGCTATAGTGATGATGGTGTTTGTGATGCTGATGATGATGATGATGATGATGATGATGATGATGATGACGACGACAATGATGATGATGATGATGACGACAATAATGATGATGATGATGATGCCCCGTTACGGTCTCCAGTTCACATTAAGAAACTGGTTTAGGGGGAAGCCTCTGCCACTTCTTCATGTTGTTGAACTTAAAGGTTTATTGCTTCACTGAGTCTGATTTTGTTGTTGTTGTTGTTGGTGGTGGTGGTGGTGGTTGTGGTTGTTGTTAGTGGTGGTAGTTGTTGGTGGTGGCGGAGGTGGTGTTGTTGGTGCTGATGTGTGTGTGTGTGTGTGTGTGTGTGTGTGTGTGTGTGTAAATGTTGAGTGAGATTTTGGTTCATCTGTCTGATTCCTATTTTTGTCCTATTTCCTCCTCCTCCCTTTTCACTTTCTTTTCCACCTCCATCTCCTCCTCCTCCTCCTCTACCTCTTCCTTCCCCACATCCTCTACCTCCTCCTCCCATTCCTCTCACCGTCTCAGACTCACATTAATAGTACCGTCGCTCGCTTCAGTGCCCTGACAACTCTCGACCTGCTCACACACCAACACTCACAGAAGATGCCGCCACAAGATCTCTTTCCTAACCTAACCAAACCTAACCAAACCAAACCTAACCTAACCAAACCAAACCAAACCTAACCAAACCTAACCAAACCTAACCAAACCTAACCTAACCAAACCTAACCAAACCAAACAATACCAAACCAAACCAAACCAAACCTGACCTAACCTAATCTAACCTAACCTAACCTAACCTAACCTAACCTAACCTAACCTAACCTTATCTAATCTATCCACATATACCTGTACACTGTGATATACCTGTGTAATGTCTAACGTTCCGGGGGAGGGGGAGGGAGAGGGGGGTACTGGGGTCCTAATCTCAGTGCTTTAAGGTAGGAAACGTGTAGAGGTGTTTATCTCTCCTCATCACCTGTGACTGTGATGTATATGAGATAATTACAGGTGAGAGGTGACTAATTATGAGAGGCTGACGTGTTACAGAAGAATGTGAGTCAGGTGGTTAGTCAATACTTAAGTCTTAAGAGGTCTTTCGCCCATCGCCACCACTGCCACAGTCCTTCACCACCAACCCACCAATACCACCACCTCCATCCATCACCACCAACACTAACACCACCGTCCATCACCACCAACATCACCCCAATCATCACCGCAGTCCACTACCACAGTACCACAATCCAACATCACCACCACCGTTAATTTTTTTAGGACAGACTTCCCCCCCTCCCCCCTCACCACAAATGAATACGTCAGAGGAAGAGAAAGAGAGGAATGAGTGGGACATCATCTGACATCTGAAGGGTCTTGAAGTACGAGAAATAAAACAGTGGCAGCAAGAGCATCAGTGGAGGTGACTCAGGTGATAGACTCAACATGTAAGATGAAACCAGCTGATGAAAACCTTGAACATCTGAAGGACCAGGTGAAGCAGTGGAGTGAAAAAATGTCAGTAAATGAACCTTTTTGTACATTAGTTAAAGACACATTTTAATCTTGTTTCTAGGTGTCTCGTGGCGATCTTTACAAAGCATAGAAGGATATCGATACTATGTCCAGAAAAAACACAGATAAAGTGAACAATAACAACAATATTGACATGACAATCTGGTCATTAAACTGTGACACAGAAACGACAACAACACAATGAGCAGCAGCTTAAGTGTTGGGGAACAGTGGAACCTTCTGCTGGTGACAACATAAACTGACTGTTGGGTTCACACACACACACACACACACACACACTGAAGGAGGGAGGAGGGAGGAGGAGGAGGAGGAGGAGGAGCAGGAGGAGGAGGAGCAGGATGGGGAGGAGGAGGAGGAGGAAGAAGAACCCGAATTTAAGGGACAAGAGGAAGGAATCCGATTTCTAGGTATATTGACGAACTGGGCGGCCCCCTCTGGAGTTTTGAGTGTATTCATGACTTAATCCCCACCGGGAGACGGAGCTGAGTGGGTGAGTGAGAGAGAGAGAGAGAGACAGTCAGTCCAGATGGAACATGTGTCTCGATAACCAAAAGGAATATAGAGAGAATACAACAAATGATTATATTTTTTCCCTTATTTATACGTGAAGGTGTTATGTCTTTGTTATTAGGCTGCAACAACATAAGAATGGAGGAAACTGCAGCGGACCTATTGGCCCATACTGGGCAGTCCCGTTTACACCCAATCCCTATCGCTCATATATATCCATCCAACCTATGTTTGAAGCTATCCAACGTGTTCAACTTAATGATGATGTTTGGTAACTTGTTCCACTCGTTCACTACTCTATTTCCAAACCAATATTTACCTATTTTGTGCTTAAATCTAAATTTATATAATTTAAAACCATTGTTACGAGTTCGCTCCTGGTTGGATAGTTTGAGTACCTTTGTAATGTCACCTTTGTTTAGCCCTGACTTCCATTTATGCACTTCTATCATATCGCCCCTCACTCTACGTCTCTCGAGGGCGTGCAGATTAATATGCTTTAATCTGTCTCTGTACTCATGGTTCCTAATGCCCGGGATTAGTCTTGTCATTCTCCTCTGAATTCTTTCTAAGGATTCTATATCCATTCTGTAGTACGGTGACCAAAACTGAACCGCGTAATCCAAGTGAGGTCTTACAACCGCAAGATATAGTTTTATAATAACCTCGCCAGTCTTGTATCTAACACTCCTTTGTACGAACCAAAGTACTTTGTTAACCTTGTTTCTAGCAAATACACTTTGTTGTCTTGGTTTAAGATTCCTACTTATCATTATTCCTAAACATTTCTCACAGTCGGACTTGTCTATAACAACGTTGTTCATCTGTTATATGATTTCTCTGTTTACATCTCCTAGACTAAGTACTTTACATTTGTTCACATTAAATTTCATCTGCCATTTTTCAAACAATACGAAAAGTTTATTTAGATCTTCCTGTAGTTTTGCGGAGTCCTCGTCAAATTTAATTACACGCCCTATTTTAGTATCTCAGCAAATTTACTTATGTTGCTGTCTATGTCGTTTATGTATATAATAAATAGTAATGGTCCAAGTACTGAGCCTTGAGGCACTCCACTAGTGACGTTACCCCAATCGGATTTAGTGCCGTTACTGCTTCCTCGCTGTTTCCTGTCCTGTAATCACGCCCTAATCCATTTTAGAATACCTCCTCCAATTTCATGAGCCTCCACGTTTCGTATTAGTCTTTCGTGGGGGACTCTGTCGAAGGCTTTGCTAAAGTCGAGGTATACCACATCATAATCGTGTCTTGGTGTGTGTGTGTGAAAGAGAGAGAAAAGAAGTGCAGGCGTACCGCATCGCCACTTACATCATCAAACACGTTACACACACACGCACACACACACACACACACACACACACACACACACACACACACACACACACACACACACACACACACACACACACACACACACACACACACACACACACACACACATCTACCCCCACACCACCCCCCCCACAGCAAATTAACACACACAGCAATAAATTCCCTCCAAAAAATTACCACAAATACAATAAATAACTTTTAAAATAACCAAACGCTCGTAATAAAATAGATATAAATAAACTTCAAGGCTAAATGTATAATAACTCTTGGTAACAACAGGTAAGAGCCACGTTAAATATCATCTTGACAAAGGACCATAAAAACAAACAGTAATACATTGAACAAAGAATAACAAACACGATAATGTCATACACAAACAGGAGGAAACATGATGTCAACAGGAGAGAGTAATAAACACGTGTAAGGAGAACAGATGCAACACACATACGGACACATAACAACACCAGGAAAGTATAAAATGTCTCCCTGTCAAAATACACTAAAGTATAAGTATGAAAAAAAAACTACACAACGTCTATAACAAGTAGGAAAAGTTGCATACCTGGTTGATTACTCTCCACACCTGACTCAAATAGATGTTAATAATTATTAGATCATAAACAAGGTAACCTTTAGAACATATGAAGGTTAAAATGCGTAAGTGTTAACGTAAATATTAACAATAAGTAAGTGAAGTGGGATTAACTCGTCAAAATCTTCAGGTTAACTCATGATGATAATATCAATGTCTCCGGAGGTGAGACGTAGAGAATGAAAGGTGAGGGAAGGAAGGGGGGGAGAGAGGGTGAGGGAAAGAGTGATGAGGGAGGGGAAGGAAGGGGTGATGAGGAAGGAAAGAATGGCTAGGGAAGGAAGGAAGGGGGTCTTGAGGGAAGGAGGGAGAAGGTCAGCTGTCTTTATTAATAAATACAATAAAATTAAACGAAAGAGAAACAAAAAAAAGTAAAAATGCAATAACAGGAAAATTAAAGTAACCAGTGAGAAATATGAGGGGGGATAAGGACAAGGAGAAGGAACACGAGGAGGAGGAGGAGAAGAAAGAGGAGAAGAAGAAAAGGAGAGAATATCAGGAGGAGGGGGAGGAAGAAGAAAATGAGGAGGGAAAGAGGAGAAGGAAGAAAGGGAGAAAAGGAGGAAGGGGGGAGGAGGAGAAGAAAGAAATGAAGAAAAGGAGGAGGAGGGGATGAGGAGAAGGAAGAAAGGAAGAAGGAGGAGGGGAGGAGGAGGAAGAAAAAAATGAGGAGAGGAGGAGGAGGAGAAGGTAGAGGGAGCCGTGACAGAGGCCGTGGGAAGACGGTGTCGTTACTGGGCGCCGTAAATCAGGTAAGTGGCCCAGGTACAGTATCTCTACCTATCGACACCTGGCTCATGAACACGAAATAAATGACGAGAAATACCTGATAACTTACGTCGACTTCCCCTCCTCCTCCTCACCCCCTTCCCCCTTCTCACCCCTTCCCCTATAATATCCTTCAATCCTACTCCTCCTCAAGCTCCTTCTTCCCCCCCTTCCCTCACCTCTCTTATCCCCTTCCCATCATCCTCCCTCTCTCGTCCTTCCATTTCCCTCCTCCATCTCTCATCCCTCTACTCTCTCCTTCCTTCCCTCCTCCTCCCTCCCACCTGCCCTCTCTCTACCCCCATCTCCCCCACGTATACCTGGAAAAACCCACCTGTATGTATATCTTAATAACCATCTACAACACACGTGATATATTAATACATAAACTATACAACTGGGGTTAATTTATGTAATACAACCGTGTGTGTGTGTGTGTGTGTGTGTGTGTGTGTGTGTGTGTGTGTGGTAGTATCGAGGTCACACACAAAGCTTGCATGTTTTAACCCACCTTGTACACAGCCACAAACTGTCAACGCTTGTGGTGGATGGCTAGGTTAGGTTAGGTTAGGTATTGTACCCATAGTGATGTATGGTGTTGGTAGTGATGTGTGGTGTTGGTAGTGATGTGTGGTGATGGTAGTGATGTGTGGTGATGGTAGTGACGTGTGGTGTTGGTAGTGATGTGTGGTGATGGTAGTGATGTGTGGTGATGGTAGTGACGTGTGGTGTTGGTAGTGATGTGTGGTGATGGTAGTGATGTGTGGTGTTGGTAGTGGTGTGTGGTGTGGTAGTGACGTGTGGGTGGTGACGTGTGGTGTTGGTAGTGATGTGTGATGGTAGTGATGTTGGTGTGGTAGTGATGTGTGGTGTGACGTGTGGTGATGGTAGTGATGTGTGTGGTGATGGTAGTGACGTGTGGTGTTGGCAGAGAACGGGATAGAAAGAAAAGGAAGATTAGGAAGGAAGAAAACAGGTAAAAGTAAGAAGAGTAGGAAGACGAAGGAAGAGAGAGAGAACAGAATAGGAAGAGGATGAAGAGAAGAAAGGATCAAGTAAGAGAGAAGAAGAAAGAAGAAAGAAGAAAGGAGGAGTGAGTGAGAGTGGCCGTAACGGTAGAGAGGAGAGAGAGAGAGAGAGGACTAAACAATGGGTAGAGTAATGGGTTGGTTGGTGGTGCCTCAAGCAACCACTAGAGGAAGGCGTGACACACACACACACACAGTACCTATGGTAGGATTGGGGAATGGGGATTATTTCATGGGTCAAAATGGGTTTTAGTAGGTGGAGGAAAGGAGGGAGGGATGAATGGGTCAAGCACAAACGAGAATTAGAGATAAACAATGGGGTAAGAGGGAGAAAAAGAAGAGACATGGGTCAGAGAGAAAGAGAATGGGGGATAAGAGTGCATGGGGTAACTCTTGTAAGAAGGTTAAGAAATTTTGGTACACAGAAATTCATGGGTTAAAAAAGGAATGGGGAAGGGGAAGACAGATATTCATGGGTGATATAGATGAGAAAGGGGAATGAATGAGTCATGGTGAGAGGTAATAAACTCATTGGCCAGAGGGGAGAGGAATGGGGAGGTCAGAGGTCAGATAGAGAGGTGGAAAGGCATATCTTGAAGGATGAATGAAGGGACAGATAGGAAGGGAGTGAGGGAGGGAAGGAAGGGTACATGTGTTGAAAGATGGGGTTTTGGTGGTGGATATAAAGGTGATTCATTAGAGAGACAGAGAGAGAGAGAGAGAGAGAGAGAGAGACGAAGACGTGATGGGTGATAATGAGTGATATTCTACTTCCTTTCTTCTTCTCCTCCTCCTCCTCCTCTCCTCGTCTCCTCCTCTTCCTCTCCTCTCCTTCCTCCTCCTTCTTGCTGGTGTTTCTTAAGCCAAACGACTTTCCAACAGCGGTATCTTGGCCGGAAATAAGCTTTCTCCCCCCACGACCATTCCAAGGAGGTGCAGCAGAGTTACTCAGTGGCAGCTTACACCGGCCCCGGCTACACAAAGATGGTATCTCATTTCTTGCCTTATTTCACCTTAAGATTAACCTAACCTAACCTAACCTAACCTAATCTGAACCTATCATATTTTCCTATTATGTATTTCGCATTGCTAGTTGTATATGAGAAATTTCTATTGTAGTTCATAATGTCTTAAGGGCGAATTGTTTCTAGCTATTAGTGTTCCTAGTTTAGCGATGTTCATTTACTAGCACATAACCCTTCAATCTGTCATACTGCCTCCAAATCATCTTGCTAGTTCTGGTAATACTAATGAATCTAGTTACTATACCCAAAGGTGCTATTATTGCTCCTAGTTGTCTACTCTTCCTAGCTGCTGGTGCTTCTATTAAAACTACTTTAACTTTCACACCATAACTTTGACCTGACCTGACCTAACCTACCTTCAAACTAACACACACACACACACACACACACACACACACACTCACACCTCACACACACACACACACACACACTCACACTCACACACACACACACACACACACACACACACACACACACACACACAGCATCATACTAAGTAGCAGCAGAAACTATTGGTATAAAATTATACCTGGAGAAACACGTCCTGGGGGGGAGGGGGTCTGGGGAGTTACCTGGGGGCTCTGGGGAGTTACCTGGGGGAGGGGTCTGGAGGGTGACCTGGGGGGGGGGTCTGGAGGGTGACCTGGGGATGATCTGTGACACCAGTACACCAAGGAACTGACTGTGTACTAATAGATAGATAGATAGATAGATAGATAGATAGATAGATAGATCGTTCTCTGGTGGTAGTAAAGACTATTGTTAATTAATGCAGGGGGGACAGTACAGGTGGACCATCTCAGGTGAGTCATGTAATGTCTGTGTAATTAGTTTGTATTTACGATTAGTTCAGGACCTAACCTAACATAAACCAACCTGACAACCTAATCCAACTTAACCTAACATAACCTAACTTAACACGACGCAACTTAATCCAACTTAACCTAACTTAACCTAACTTAACCCGACGCAACTTAACCCAACTTATAGCTGAGCGGTGAACATTATAGCAGACAGATGTGAGTATAGTGTTGACTATCGTAGAAGACTATTAGTGGTGACGAATGTGGAAAGGGGGAAGGAAAGGAGGAAGAAAAAGGGAAGGAGGGAAGGAATACGAGAGAGGAAGAGTACGTGGAAGAGAAGCATAGAGGGAGACAGGATAGAAGAGATGGAATGTAGAAGAGAAGGGAGGTAAGAGGGAGGGAGGGAAACTGGGAGGAGGAGAGGGAGGGAGGGGGGGGGGTGAGGGAAGGGGGGTTGAGCGGGAACAGCCTGGGGCAGCGGAAGACTTGCGGTCTGTCTCGGGCACTCAACCCACGCCCACCACCACCACCAACTGCCACCCACACTGTCACACCCCAGCCTGCCATCAAGCCTGCCTGATAGTCTTCTAGTCTGCCAGTGCTTCATTACAACTGCCGTCTAACCAGCTACACAGTCTGTCACACCTTCAGTCTATCAGTTACTTAGTGTGCCGATGGAGTAGGTGGGGTACTATCCACTTGTGGGGTACTATCCTCTTGTGGGGTACTATCCTCTTGTGGGGTACTATCCTCTTGTGGGGTACTATCCTCTTGTGGGGTACTATCCTCTTGTGGGGTACTTTCTTATTGTGAGGGTACACATTATGGGGGGCCTGGACACCACTAAAACACAACCCCTACTCACTATCCAGAGGAGAGTTGTGCAGACAATGACCTACTCGATAAATACTGATCACACTAACGAGCAATTTGCTAAACTGAAGATGTTAAAATATGAGGAAATTAACACTTACTACTGTGCTCTATTTGTTTATAAATCAGTTCATCACTTGACTGAAAATAGTCATTTCCAGTTCCGGAATAACCAGAGGTACAATGTAAGACACCCCCCCCATGCGCTCCTCTCAGTCCCAGACCTCCATAAAATATCACTGTGTGAAGGTGTGGAACAACTTACCCCCACCCATCCCACCAAAGACTACGCTCCCTTCCTTTACTGCATATTATTTTTTAAGGATATCTATTGTCTAAGTATAAATATTTTTGTAACATTTACTTTTATACTTTTACTTTTACTGTACCATTGGAAACATTATATCATATATTGTCATGTTGATAGAAATTACCATTGCATAATTATATGTATTTCCGTCAAGATATCATCCCGACTATGTCTGTGCCCTTGTTTCACCTTAATATAACACACGACGCATTGCTTCCCTCACTTATCATATTGATGTATATCAACTATATTCTAAAAATGTGTACATACTTACATGTATAATATAAATATATAAACTACAGCAAAATGGTGATAATCTTGGTAACAATCTAATATGTATTTACCAGCACCATGTTACGTGTAGTAATCCAGATGACACTAAATGTTATATAATAATTCCTTATGTTAAATGTACAGTATATATCAGGTGCCACTCAGAGAGCTCAGTCTCTCAACTGGCTCAGCCATGTCAATGTTGTTATTATTATCCACTCTGTATCTGTGTTTTTCTAACTAAATAAACTGTTTCAATATCAAGATCTCAGTGCTTCCAATGGCACTCTACATGTAAACTGTCAGTACACCAGCCAATGCAGTTGTTGTGTTGTCCTGTCTTCCGGGTTACTTCATAACACTTGATCATACAGTACAGTTCACTCAATTAGGGTGTGGTTATTGTGTTCGCTTTAACCTCTCCAGCTTAAACAAATTTATGACTAAACGACCCAACTGTATATAAATAAATGTACTCGTATAAATGAATACATATGTGCGTATGTATGTATGTATGTATGTATGTATGTATGTATGTACGTATGTATGTATGTATGGTTGTGTAAGCGTACTCATTGGTATGGTCACAAACAACTTCCATGTTTAAGCGAGTCTACATTGTGTAGGTTTGTTTTGGTATGTATAATTATGATCATGTTCATATACTGTATGAGTGTATAGCCCTTCAGGTGTGTGTATTCATCAACAGGTGTTTATATTTCTCAACAGGTGTTTGTATTCATCAACAGGTGCTTGTATTCATCAACAGGTGTTTGTATTCATCAACAGGTGTTTGTATCCACCAACAGGTGTTTGTATTCATCAACAGGTGTTTGTATTCATCAACAGGTGTTTGTATCCATTAACAGGTGTTTGTATTCATCAACAGGTGTTTGTATCCATTAACAGGTGTTTGTATCCATTAACAGGTGTTTGTATCCATTAACAGGTGTTTGTATCCATCAAATGGTGTTTGTATCCATCAACAGGTGTTTGCATTCGTCAACAGGTGTTTGTATTCATCAACAGGTGTTTGTATTCATGTAGTGTGTATATTTTTTTAAGTAGATAAGTGTGTCGTGAGGATTTTCCTGTAGTGTGTGTGTGTGCGTGTGTGGTATTACTTAACAATCATTACCCTCCAGTAGTTGGTGTTATTGAACCATTATCACGTGACAAGTGGTGGCGGTGAAGACCCATTACCTCCCTCTGTGGTACTGATGAGGAACTGTTACCCTCAGTGTGTCGCTACCACATCACAACCTTCACCTTCTCCACCACCACACCTCCACCATACCCAAGCCTTCCCTCTTCCACCCTATTCTTCGCCAAACCCAAGCCTTCTCCACCACTACACCTCCACCACACTCAAGCTTTCCCTTCTCCAGCCCCAGATTCTCCCCCACGCTCAAGCTTTCCCTTCTCCACCACTACACCTCCACCACATTCTCCCCCAACATCCAAGCCTTCCCCCCTCCTCCTCCTCCACCAGAACCTTCCCTCCTTCACTACACTCTCTCCCACACTTCTCCCCCATAATGATCGTCCCCCCAAGAGCTAGCACGAGTCTCCCTCAATTTCTCTCCCTCGTTAGAATAAACATGTCATTATTTTCTTTTATAATGATGAATAAATTTTTCGCTAATTATCTTGGTGTATTTAGATCACCTGAAGATTAGTGCCCATAGCTTAATTCACCTTCAGATTACCAATCCTACCCCTTACCTAACCTAAACTAACCTAACCTAACCTAATCTAACCACCCTAACACTAACCTAACCTAATCTAACCTAACCTAACCTAGCCTAAACTAACCTAACTTAATCCCCCAGAGTTGCATTAGGGTGTTTAATCATCAGGTGAAATAATCTGGGGAGTTAATTCTCAGGTCATTCTTATTTTCTTTTAATTTACACAGTCCAAAAATCTCTTCAAGTTTCAGTCGTCTCAAAACATTGCCAAACTTAAGGTAACTAGTGACACTTCCCTCTCTCCTTTCCCCTCCCTTTCCTCTCCCCCTCTACCCCTCCCCCTCTCACCCCCCTCTACACCTCCTCTCCCCCTCCACTCCAACCTTCCCCCTACCCCTCCCCTCTGCCCCTCACCCTCTAACCCCCCCCCTCTCATCCCTAACTTTTTCTACCTCTGCCTCCCCTCCCCCCTTCCCTCTACCCTCCTCTCCCCTCTGCCTCTACCCCTGCACCCTCTACCTCTCTCCACCCCCTACCCCTCACCCTTCCCTTTCACTTACCTTCCTCCCCCTCCCCCAGTAGTGACCTTTGACCTAGCTCTCAAAAAATCCGCAAGTTTTCCGCCTCGTGATGTTGTTTTATTCATCAGAGTGGCAGTCCGTGGAGCTCCCCTGAGGTGTTGATGGCCCTGTAGAAGGTGACTCTGTTTATAAGTTGCTCCCTCACCTCTCATTAACCTCTCCCCCTCATCTTTCTCTCATTAACCTCTCTCCCTCATCTTTCTCTCATTAACCTCTCTCCCTCATCTCTCTCTCATTAACCTCTCCTCATCTCTCTCATTAACCTCTCTCCCTCATCTCTCTCATTAACCTCTCTCCCTCATCTCTCTCTCATTAACCTCTCCCTCTCATCTTTCTCCCATTAACCTCTCACTCATCTCTCTCTCATTGACTTCTTCACAACACTAACCTCTTCCTCACCTGTCTCTCACTCATTAACCTCTTCCCCACTGCACTAACGCCTCCCTCACCTCTCCCTCACTGCATTAATCTCTCCCTCACTGCACTAACGTCTGTGTGTGTGTGTGTGTGTGTGTGTGTGTGTGTGTGTTAACCAGAAGAAACATAATCAACCTGAACTAAGGTAACAAAAAAAGTTCTGGTCTTTTCACTGTTGTTCAAAAGTACACGAAGAACAATTGAACAGTGAATATATAACACCAAAGTAACTCCAGTTGTTCATGAGAAATTGAAGAACAAGATACAGCCAATACAACTCCTTGACTGAACATCAAAATACAAAGAACACGAAGACACACACACACACACACACACACACACACACACACACACACACACACACACACACACACACACACACACACACACACACACACACACACACACACACACACACACACACACACACACACACACACACACTCCTACATTTATATATATATCTTACAGTACAGGTAAACCAACAAGTAAAATATATATACTCTTATTAGTACTCGAAGGAAAGAACACTGGAAGCTTGAAGGTTTCACAGTGCCGACAGATGCCAAGTCTGAGTGTCCAACAGTAAACTTCCCTGACGTTGAAAATATTCGTATTATAAAACCCTGATTTTTCTGATTGGCTAACTGTGTGTGTCCACATCATCACCACCAATATCATCATCATCATCATCATCATCACATATATATTATATTACCATTTACTAGTTTATTTTTATATGAGCTTCCTTTCCTATTTCAATGCCTTCTACTTGACAGCCACTCTCTGACAGCCACTAACACTCTGGAAGCCACTAACACTCTGACAGCCACTAACACTCTGACAGCCACTAACACTCTGACAGCCAGTACATTTATCAGACAATATAATGATCATTCCATTCGTTGCGTCTCTCCTTATTTGCGTCAGTAACTGGTCGTCCCTCTGTACGTATCTTTCTGTGTGTATGAGCGTGTCTAATGTATGTTTCTATTGGGTTTGTGTGTGTCCAGTGTGTGTGTGTGTGTGTGTGTGTGTGTGTGTGTGTGTGTGTGTGTGTGTGTGTGTGTGTGTGTGTGTGTGTGTGTGTGTGTGTGTGTGTGTGTGTGTGTGTGT
>NW_024714642.1:0-10928 GCF_018991925.1 Homarus americanus
CAAGGTTTAAAATGACGGATGTGTTAAAAATTAACCTGAAATTTTTACGTGACCACATATTGTCTTGTTGGGTTTCTGAGAGAACTTCACGGCTAAATAGCGCCTCTGTATTGATAGCCGGTACATGTAATATCCACCGCTCATAGTTAAATCTTTATGTCCGTTTATTTTGTCCTAATTTAAGTATCAAAGAGTGTTTTCATTTTTAAGTATCTTAAGTATCTTTTTTCCCCACTCCTAAGTATCTAAGTATGATTTATTTTCATTTATAAGTAACTAACCATATTTTTGTTTTCATTATAAAATGTGATTGATATAGACAACAGAAGTAAATATCAGCTGGAGGTCGTAAACGAAGCTGATATGAAGTATTTTGACTCGCTGTTCCCACGAACTAATTGCTTCACTGGTTTATACCGAAGAAATAAAACCGTCAACGAACCATCCGATTCAAATGTGTGTTAGGCGATACAGGGTGTTTATGCGTCACTCTGATACCAAGAATGACTTTGTGTACTGTGGTGAAGCTGAGGGTAGGATAGGGTTGGGTTGGGTTGGGATGGGTTAGGATTACGCATGTGTAGGTATATTCTGTCGCATTTTATAGGTATCTTGCGTCTTTCCCTTTATTCCTTCTTTATCATGAGTATCTGTGCCTATTAATACACCACCTCGCAGGATAGTGGAAGAGGAATGGATAGTAACGAGATAATATTCTTCTTACATATACCTTAGCTTGATTACAGGTAACATCAGGTAGAAGTTACATGACTCTTAAGAGTTTTCCTCGACTTGGCTGATTCAACTGTAAGACTTGCTGTATTTATCCTTATTAAAATCCTCCACCTGTAAGACCATCCACTTGTAAGACCCTCCACCTGTAAGACCATCCACTTGTAAGACCCTCCACCTGTAAGACCCTCCACCTGTAAGACCATCCACTTGTAAGACCCTCCACCTGTAAGACCATCCACTTGTAAGACTCTCCACTTGTAAAACCCTTTAGGGATTTGAAATACCTTCTCGTCTTGGCTCCACTAGTACTGTACACACCCTCTCTAGCCTTAGTTTACAGTAATGTTGAAGTATATAATGAAGTCTCACAGCTCATGGGTTAGAAAAACAAAAGATGCTTGTTTTATTTATTTATTTATTTATTTATTTATTTATTTATAGTTTATTTTAGAATCCCCGAAAGTTAGAACAAAATGGCTGACGGGACTCACAAGCGGGCGGTGTTTACAGTATGGACCAAGAATAAAAAATAAATGAAAATAAAATAAATAAATCGTAAATTGGTGCATTGTTTCTCCAGGGGTAATTATAGAAGTACAAATGTTCTCCAGCAGTGGGTAACGATCATAGTCACGTATAGAGCTTCCGACGCAGGTAGATTGATATAGATGCATTACCTTGAGTTAGTGGGTTACAGGGGCTTCTTACACGATAATATTAAAGGTGTTTTTTCCTTCTGTTTGTGGCACTTGAGGTGTTTAGGTTAGGTTTAATTAAAATGGTTTAGTTATAGTAGTTATATTACGATAAGTTAAGTTGAATTTAGAACTTTTGATTTACATATATCGTGTTTTAGAAGGATTTGTTAGCTAATAAGTTTAATTTGGATGAGTTTAGTTTAAATTAGATCATTTGATTTTACAAGGTCGTATTATAATGACTGGGAACCATATAGAAACCTGTTAGAGAAGTAAATATTTCTACGGCAGTGAATGAGTAGGTCAATAAGTGGTGTATAGAGCTGCTGACGCAACTTAAACAGTATATACTGTACATTATATGTTATCAGAGCTTTCCTGTTGTACGTAACCGCCTCCGTCAAAGTGTCTTAGTGGCTCATGTGAAGATTAGCCTCTAGTTTATTTAACCTCAAGATTAACTACACTGGCACTGCCTGACCTGACCTGACCTGACCTGACCTGACCTGACCTGACCTGACCTACCCTACCCTACCCTACCCTACTCTCCCCTACCCTACCCTAACCTAACCTAACTTAATCTAACCTAACTTAACTTCCCATGTAGCGTTAGGTTAATCATTAGTTGAAATAAGCTGGGAGGGTTAATCTTCATGTAATCTATCTTAATTAACAATTTTGGTCAGGTGAGGCCTTCTTTACCATACTCGAGAGCAGGAGGAGGAGGACTTGCTAACGTCTACAGATCATCGTCAACCAAGGCAGATATTGAATACCTTTTGTTTACCTTCGTGGCTTAAGAACACATCTTAACACCATAAGACTATTCGCCTCAATGCAATAATACAGTAATTGATTATTGTATTCTAATAAAATTTACGGTGTATCTTTTCAACCAGATTTATTGTTTGACTTTTGTGAATGAGAAACTGGTTGAGGTGTATTGTGGTAAACATCCTTAAGAGCAGCTCTGTGTGTTCTTACGACCTCAAAGTAACACAAAAGGTAGCCAATATCTACCCTTGGTCAGTCACTTTATGTAGATGTCAATTGTGTCATTTTTCTAGACTTAGTGCCCCCTGGAGGAGAAAGTAAATACAATGTTGATTTATTTTGGTCACAACACACGCTAGTAGATTATTTTTTCCTATTTAGCTAAATAATTAACACTATGTAGCTAACTAATTATATGACTCAAAGATGGTAACCAATATGGCGTCGATATTGTTCACATACTCTATGATTAATAGATGTATTGTCTGTTTAATTTTAGGGAAGAATTTAATTTATAAACTTTTTGAGAATCTGGATACAGGAGTTTTGTCTTTGCGCGCGTGTGTCTGTGTGTGTGTGTGTGTGTGTGTGTGTGTGTGTGTGGTGATGATGATGATGACGGATACTTTCCTCTGCAGTGAAAAAAATATCTTGACATTGCAAAGTTTAACTGTAAGCCGAAGGAACGTTTGTAATGTGACTTATTATGTTAAATTGTAACTTGAAATTCTTTGTGAAAAAATATTTCCCTATAAAGTTTGGCAGTAAATGAAGTATTACATCAAGGTGTAACTTGTAGTTCCTTGTGGAGTAAATTACCTAAGTGGACGATACAGCTACTCCAGGGTGTAAGACCTAGAGTAGAAAGTCTTAAGACCTTACCTGAGGTTGAAAGACTCTTATAGTGGAACGTCTTAGGTATTGAAACTTTAATTACAGTAAATAAAATATAATCTACCTAAACATTCCTTCACCTGGCGATAAACTAATGATACAGGTGGTGTAATAGCTCTTTAAAATTCCTCCGTTTGATATAATAATGACCACAAATGCACTTATAATGTGCAATATCTTGATAACACATTAGCTGCAACATTACACATAGTCCAGTGTATGTGTAGTGAGGGACATCTACCTAAATGAGTTACAGAATGTGGAGTTGAGGCAAAAAATTTTGGGACATGTTTGAGATCATCAGTTGAGCCAAACGTTTATACTCAATATTGTTTTAATGGTATTTTAGAGCGACCGAAAAATGTAAACAAAATGGCCGGCTAGGCTCGGGGGATCCACGAGTCCTCTTGTGAAGGATCGACAATAAATGAAAACAAATCAGATTAATTTAAACACATTTCCAAGAGTATTAGATCCTGTAAAGAGAGAAAATTAATACTTGATATTTGTAGAAGCTTTTTTTTTTCGTCCGTTTTCGTCTTGGTTAAAACAATTGTGGTGGTGTTACCTGTTCCAAACAGTAGACATCAAGGAAATGGATCAAGACCTTAATACTCAAAGGTACACATGATGATTTGTTCCCAAGTCCGAGGATATACTTCACAAAACAGATTAACTTTAGGACACAATGATGGCGAACAAAATAACATCAACATTGCGTACAGCACATATCTTGCTTTGACTCTTAACTCTTGTAATTTTTCGTAATGTTAGTGAATGAAATTGAGATTATGGGCATATTTTCCTGTTTTTCTTTCTAATCAAGTGTAAAGGAAGATGTACTGTTTATTGATGGATTTGGTGATGTCTTAATAGTGTATTAGTGTGTTAATATTACACAGGTTTGGTATAGTGGTGACGGTAATGTAGTGTAGTAAGATTTTAACACATGGAGGTGAATTTGTCTTTTATGTTGAGGAATTAAGAACATAAGAACATAAGAAAATAAGGAGTCTGCAATAGGCCGGTTGGCCTGTGCATGACAGCTCCTGTCGAGAGTTACTACCACTCTCTATCATCCATGAATCTATCTAGCCTCCTTTTGAAACTTTCCAGAGTTCCCGCACTTACTACAAAGTTGCTAAGCTTGTTCCACTCGTCCACCACCCTATTTGTGAACCAGTTTCTTCCTATCTCCTCCTAAACCTAAACTTATCAGCGGCGAATCCGTTTGCTCCGAGTCTATCCTGTGCTCCGGATATTATAAGAACTTTATCTATATCCCTTTATTTACGATACGATGAAGTCTGACCGTTAAGAGGTGAAAGAAGATTATTAGGAATTGAAGAAAAAGTGGTGAAACTGAAATACAGTAGGAGTAGAAAGAATCTGGGCTCAACCAGATCGCTTCATCTTTCTTATTGGTGTTTTGTCTTTGTTCTGCTCCCTTGGGTCGTCAGACCTTTGTATTAATATTGGTTTATTTATATAATGCTGCTTATTATTATTATTTTTTGTTATTGTTGGAGTTAGTGAGCCCGCCCAGGTCCTTGTGTAACTGGGAGGGTAGTCACATTTTTTTTTTTTTTTTTTTTTTTTTTTTTTTGGTGTTAGTTAAGTGTTAGTTGTGTTAGTCTAAAGGTACACTGTATGGAGAGGCCTGCCAGGTTCTTAGTGGAGCTGGTTGGTCACTCTCATCTTTATTCCTCTAGTAATGTTTTATGTAGAAATGTGTATATTGAGGCAGGAGGTGGTTCAATTACTTCTTCCTGGCTGATATAACTGAGAGGGTAATCACATTATTATTATTAGTATTATTAATATATATATATATATATATATTTTTTTTTTTTTTTTTTTTTTTTTGAGTTAGTGAGCCCGCCCAGGTCCTTGTGTAGCTGGGAGGGTAGTCACATTTTTTTTTTTTTCTTTTTTTGCTAAGATGTTAGTTCAATGTTAAATGTTAAATGTTAAATGTTAAATATTAGTTATGTTAGTCTAAAGGTACACTGTATGGAGAGGCCTATCAGGTTCTTGTGGAGCTGGTAGGTCACTCTCATCTTTTATTCTCTCTATTAATGTTTTATATGTATATTGGGGCAGGAGATGGTTCAATTACTTTCTTCCTGGCTGATTTAAACCAACTGTGTTCTTGGAATCCTTCGTTGTCTATATTATTTATCCAGTTTTGATATGTTTCTGTGTTAAGTTCAGTCACTTTTTTCCAAATATTTACAGCTTTGTTGTGTATATCTACATTGATTGCTAAGAGGTTTGCTCTCTTGTGTAGCTGTTCATTATTGATGTGGTCTGTATATTTTATGTTATATATAAATCTCAGGGCTATATTTTGTACTGTTTGTAACTTAAATACTTCTATCATATCTCCCCGCACTCTTCGTCTTTCTAGGGAATGCAAGTTAAGTTTCTGTAACCTATCCTGATATGGAAGGTTTCTAAGTCCCGGAATCATTTTTGTCATTCTTCGCTGCACCGACTCTAGTGAATTTATATCCATTCTATAATAGGAACACCAGAACTGAACCGCATAATCGAGGTGCGGCCTGATTTGTTAAAGGGAAGATCTGGTGGACGGGGATAATTGTCTGGTTGTGATGGACACGGCTCACCTAACCTAACCCAATCTAACCTAACCCAACCCAACCTAACCCAACCTAACCCAACCCAACCTAACCTAACCCCTATATATGTATGAGATAAGGTTCTGATTCAAGAACAAGATGCACAAGTTCGAATCCAAATTGAGCTGTAGGGTTTGTTGACTAATTCGGGGCTTCACATTCATAAAACTCTCAAATGGGATACGACTAAACCCGAAGCCCCATCTTCCGTCGGTCGGTCGTTGGTGTCAGGTCAAAGTTCAGTTTGTAGTTCACCTCCTGTGATATGTCATTTATCGAAACGAAACATGAGGTTAACGTGAAAACAAAACCTCGAAGCAACACGTATAAACAGGGTCGAGTTTTCATCGGATTTTACGTCATGAAATTTTCCATCTTGAGAGAGAGAGAGGGAGATTGATTGATTGATTCCGATGCTGAAATTAACACTAAAATTTTATACTGTAATTGAGATAAATGCAGGTAAGGTTGGCGTATGGAATTATTGAAGGACGATCACAGAAATGTTTTACCTGTTTCCTGTGATGTAAGTCCAAAATGATGTTAATTGTCATGGGTTTATACGTCCAAAATGTTCTTCATATCGTAGGGTTTTACATCCAAATATGCCATCCAAGTCCATATGTCCATTCATCCAGTTAGCTGTTTATCCATCCACCGATTCACCCACCTACCCATCTCTCATCCCATTCAGTCACCCATCTACCCATCTATCCTCCCATTCAGTCTCCCATCCATCCATCCACCCATCCATCCATCCATCCTTCCATCCATCACACGAGGAATAGAATGACCCACTTATAATTTTTCTCTTTCCTGCTGCACTAAGGATCAACCACCCAGAGTGGTATGGCTACCCTGAGTAAGTACACTCTGTATTCCTCCTTTACTCTATTGTGGGTGTAGGTGGTGGGTAGTGTGTGTTTGTGGGTGTAGAACGTGGAGAGTAGGTTTGTTTGTGGGTGTAGGGCGTGGATAGTAGGTTTGTTTGTGGATGTAGGGCGTGGATAGTAGGTTTGTTTGTGGGTGTAGGGCATGGATAGTAGGTTTGTTTGTGGGTGTAGGGCGTGGATAGTAGGTTTATTTGTGGGTGTGGGGCGTGGATAGTAGGTTTGTTTGTGGGTGTGGGGCGTGGATAGTAGGTTTGTTTGTGGGTGTGGGGCGTGGATAGTAGGTTTGTTTGTGGGTGTAGGGCGTGGATAGTAGGTTTGTTTGTGGGTGTAGGGTGTGGATAGTAGGTTTGTTTGTGGGTGTAGGGCGTGGATAGTAGGTTTGTTTATGGGTGTAGGGCGTGGATAGTAGGTTTGTTTGTGGGTGTAGAGCGTGGATAGTAGGTTTGTTTGTGGGTGTAGGGAGTGGATAGTAGGTATGTTTGAGGGTGTAGGGAATGGATAGTAGGTTTGTTTGTGGGTGTGGGGCGTGGATAGTAGGTTTGTTTGTGGGTGTAGGGCGTGGATAGTAGGTTTGTTTGTGGGTGTGGGGCGTGGATAGTAGGTTTGTTTTTTGTGGGTGTGTGGGGCATGGATGTTAGAGTTTGTTTGTGGGTTGTAAGATTGGATAGTAGGTTTCTTTGTTGGTGTAGAGGCGTGGATGGTAGGTTTGTTTATGCGATTGTGGGGCGTGGATAGTGGGTTTGTTTGTGGGTGGGGCGTGGATGGTAGGTTTGTTTGTGGGTGTAGGGCGTGGATAATGCTGGGTTGTTTGTGGGGTAGAGAGCGTGGATAGTAGGTATGTTTGTGGGTGTAGGGCGTGGATAGTAGGTTTGTTTGTGGGTGTGGGGCGTGGATAGTAGGTTTGTTTGTGGGTGTAGGGCGTGGATAGTAGGTTTGTTTGTGGGTGTAGGGCGTGGATAGTAGGTTTGTTTGTGGGTGTAGGGCGTGGATAGTAGGTTTGTTTGTGGGTGTAGGGAGTGGATAGTAGGTTTGTTTATGGGTGTAGGGAGTGGATAGTAGGTTTGTTTGTGGGTATAGGGCGTGGATAGTAGGTTTGTTTGTGGGTGTAAGGAGTGGATAGTAGGATTGTTTGTGGGTGTGGGGCGTGGAGAGTAGGTTTGTTTGTGGGTGTAGGGGGTGGATAGTAGGCAGGTTTGTTTGTGGGTGTAGGGCGTGGTTGGTGGGTTTGTTTGTGGGTGTAGGGCGTGGATGGTTGGTGTGTTTGTGGAGTTGTAGGGAGTGGATAGTTGGTTTGTTTGTGGGTGTAGGGCGTGGATAGTAGGTTTGTTTGTGGGTGTGGGGCGTGGATAGTAGGTGTGTTTGTGGGTGTGGGGCATGGATGGTAGGTTTGTTTGTGGGTGTAGGGAGTGAATAGTAGGTTTCTTTGTGGGCGTGGGGCATGGATAGTAGGTTTGTTTGTGGTGTGGGGCGTGGATAGTGGGTTTGTTTGTGGGTGTGGGGAATTGGATAGTAGGTTTGTTTGTGGGTGTGGGACGTGGTTAGTGGGTTTTGTTTGTGGGTGTGGACGTGGATAGTGGGTGTGTTTTGTGGGTGTGTGGGGCGTGGATGGTAGGTTTGTTTGTGGGTGTGGGGAGTGGATAGTGGGTTTGTTTGTGGGTGTGGGGCGTGGATAGTAAGTTTGTTTGTGGGCGTAGGGCGTGGATGGTAGGTTTGTTTGTGGGTGTAGGGCGTGGATGTGGGTTGTTTGTGGGTGTAGAGGCGTGGATAGTTAGTTTGTTTTGTGGGTGTGGGGCGTGGATAGTAGGTTTGTTTGTGTGGGTGTGGGGCGTGGATAATAGGTTTGTTTGTGGGTGTAGGGCGTGGATGGTTAGTTTGTTTTGTGGGTGTGGGGCGTGGATAGTAGGTTTGTTTGTGGGTATGGGGCGTGGATAGTAGGTTTGTTTTGTGGGTGTGGGGCGTGGATAGTTAGTTTGTTTGTGGGTGTGGGGCATTGGATATTAGGTTTGTTTGTGGGTGTGGGGCGTGGATAGTAGGTTTGTTTGTGTGGGTGTGGGGCGTGGATAGTAGGGACTTTGTTTGTGGGTGTAGGAGCGTGGATAGTAGGTTTGTTTGTGGGTGTGGGGCTGGATAATGGGGTTTGTTTGTGGGTGTGGGGCGTGGATAGTAGGTTTGTTTGTGGGTGTGGGGCGTGGATAGTAGGTTTGTTTGTGGGTGTAGAGCGTGGATAGTAGGTATGTTTGTGGGTGTAGAGCGTGGATAGTAGGCATGTTTGTGGGTGTAGGGCGTGGATGGTAGGTATGTTTGTGGGTGTGGGGGCGTGGATAGTAGGTTTGTTTGTGGGTGTGGGGCGTGGATAGTGGGTTTGTTTGTGGGTGTAGGGCGTGGATAGTAAGGTTTGTTTGTGGGTGTGGGGCATGGATAGTAGGTTTGTTTTGTGGGTGTGGGGCGTGGATAGTAGAAGTTTGTTTTGTGGGCGTGGGGCTGGATAATGGGTTTGTTTGTGGGTGTGGGAAGGGCGTGGATAGTAGGTTTGTTTGTGGGTGTGGGAGCGTGGATAGTAGGTTTGTTTGTGGGTGTGGGGCGTGGATAGTAGGTTTGTTTGTAGATTGGGGCGTGGATAGTAGGTTTGTTTTGTGGGTGTAGGGCGTGGATAGTAGGTTTGTTTGTGGGTGTAGGGCGTGGATAGTAGGTTTGTTTGTGGGTGTGGGGCGTGGATAGTAGGTTTGTTTGTGGGTGTGGGGCGTGGATAGTAGGTTTTTTTGTGGGTGTGGGGCGTGGATAGTAGGTGTGTTTGTGGGTGTAGAGCGTGGATAGTAGGTATGTTTGTGGGTGTAGAGCGTGGATAGGAGGCATGTTTGTGGGTGTAGGGCGTGGATAGTAGGTATGTTTGTGGGTGTAGGGAGTGGATAGTAGGTTTGTTTGTGGGTGTTTGGGAGTGGATAGTAGGTATGTTTGTGGGTGTAGATACATACATTGTTAAGAGGAATAAATCAAAATGGGAAGAAGATTAAGATAAATATACTGATGATTAATGGTACAGGTGAGTTAATAAAATTGATATAAATAGATAAATACAGTAGATAGATAGATAGATAGATAGATACAGTAGATAGATAAATAGATAGATGTATGATTTTGTATACCGCAAGAGTAACTAAATATTCCTGTACCTGTATTTTCTTTCAGTTACAAAATACACAGGATGATAAATATGAGTATGCACATTGCACATCAGGTGTTACAGTCAGTGGTAATATTTTGTAATACTCTTAAGTGATGAGGTAACAGAGGAAATAGACGGATACTAACGGAGAGTTTTTGTAGAATTAGACAGACATTCAGACAGTAAAACTTCTTCCGACAATACAAATTTTGACGGTGGAATTTATACACGAGAGTGTATGGATAATTATGATGAGCTGAATTATGACGTCTACGTCTGATAATCCGTTGTTTAGAATGGATTATTATTATTTTTGTTGAGTTATTTAACAGTTCGAGAAAATGTTTATTATGGTACTATGTCCTATTATCACACAAGGTCATAATTGAAGTAAAATAACCAATTATACTGTATTATTTTAGACAATACATAAGAACATAAGAACATAAGAATGGAGGAAACTGCAGCGGGCCTATTGGCCCATACTGGGCAGTCCCGTTTACACCCAACCCCTATTGCTCATATGAGCATCCAACCTATGTTTGAAGCAATTCAGCGTATTCGAGTTAATGATGATATTTGGTAACTTGTTTCATTCATCCACTACTCTGTTTCCAAACCAGTGTTTACCTATTTCACGCCTAAATCTAAATTTGTCTAATTTAAAACCATTGTTACGAGTTCGCTCTTGGTTGGATAGTTTGAGTACCTTTGTAATGTCACCTTTGTTTAGCCCTGCCTTCCACTTATACACCTCTATCAGGTCGCCCCTCGCTCTACGTCTCTCAAGGGAGTGCAAATTAAGAAGCTTTAACCTGTCTCTATACTCAAGGTTCCTAATCCCCGGGATTAGTCTTGTCATTCTCCTCTGAATTCTTTCCAAAGATTCTATATCCATTCTGTAATACGGTGACCAGAACTGAACTGCGTAATCCAGGTGTGGTCTCACAAGAGCAAGATACAGTTTTAGGATGGCCTCGCTAGTCTTGTAACTAACACTCCTTTGTATGAACCCAAGTACTTTATTAGCCTTGTTACGAGCAAAAACACATTGTTTACTTGGCTTAAGGTTCCTACTTATCATTACTCCTAAATCTCTCTCGCAGTGGGATTTCTCTATGGCATCGTT
>NW_024714643.1:0-23448 GCF_018991925.1 Homarus americanus
AAGTCCCCTGATCGAGTATAACAAAGTCCCCTGGTCGAGTATAGCAAAGTCCCCTGCTCGAGTATAAGAAGGTCCCCTGATCGAGTATAACAAAGTCCCCTGAACGAGTATAACAAAGGCCCCTGATCGAGTCTAACAAAGGCCCCTCATCGAGTATAACAAAGTACCCTGATCTAGTATAACAAAGGCCCCTAATCGAGTATAACAAAGGCCCCTCATCGATTTAACAAAGTTCCCTCATCGAGTATAACAAAGCCGCCTAATCGAGTTTAACAAAGTCTCCTGCTCGAGTATAACAAAGTCCCCTGTTCGAGTATAACAAAGTCCGGTGATCCTGTATAACAAAGGCCCCTGGTCGAGTATAACAAAGTCCCCTCATCGAGTATAACAGAAGTCCCTTGATCGAGTATAACAAAGTCCCCTGGTCGAGTATAACAAAGTTTTCTAATCACGTATAACAAAGGCCCCTGGGCGATTATAACAAAGTCCCCTGGTCGAGTATAACAAAGTCCCCTGATCAAGTATAACATATCCCCTGACCGAGTATAAAAAAGTCCTCTTGTCGAGTATAACAAAGTCCCCTGTCGAGTATAACAAAGTCCCCTGGTCGAGTATAACAAAGTCCCCTGGTCGAGTATAACAAAGCCCCCTCATCGAGTATAACAAAGGCCCCTCATCGAGTATGACAAAGTCCCTGATTGAGTATAACAAAGTCCCCTGATCGAGAATAACATAGTCCTCTTGTTGAGTATAACAAAGTCCCCTGATCGAGTATAAAAAAGTCCCCTGATCGTGTATAACAAAGTCCCCTGGTCAAGTATAAGAAAGTCCCCTGATCGAGTATAACAAAGGCCCCTCATTGAAAATAACAAAGTCCATTGGTCAAGTATAAAAAAGTCCCCTGGTCGAGTATAACAAAGTCCCCATATCGAGTATAACAAAGGCTCCTCATCGAGTATAACAAAGCCCCCTGGAAGAATATAACAAAGTCCCCTCATCGAGTATAATAAAGTCCCTGATCGAGTATAACAAAGTCCCCAGGTCCAATATAACAAAGACCCTGATCGAGTATAACATATCCCCTCATCGAGTATAACAACGTCTCCTGGCGCAGTATAACAAAGTCCCCAGATCGAGCATAACAAAGTCCCCTGATCGATTATAACAAAGTCCCCTGGTCGAGTATAACAAAGGGCCCTCATTGAGTAAGTCAAAGTCCTTTGATCGAGTATAACAAAGTCCCCTAATCCTAGTATAACAAAGCCCACTGGACGAGTATAACAAAGACCCCTGAACCGAGTATAACAAAGTCCCCTGATGGAGTATAACATATCCCATGTTCGAGTATAACAAATTCCCTGGTGGAGTATAACAAAGTCCCCTGGTCGATTATAACATAGTCCCTGACCGAGGATAACAAAGGCCTCTGGTCGAGTATAACAAAGTTCTCTGGTCGAGAATAACAAAGTCCCCTGATACTAGTATAACAAAGTCCCCTGACCGAGTATAAAAAAGTCCCCTGGCCCAGTATAACAAAGTCCCCTGTTCGAGTATAACAAAGTCCCCTTATCGATTAAAACAAAGTCCCCTGGTCGAGTATAGTAAAGGGCCCTGATCGAGTAAGACAAAGTCCCCTGATCGAGTATAACAAAGTCCCCTGATCGAGTATAACAAAGCCCCCTGGACGAGTATAACAAAGTCCCCTGACAGAGTATAACAAAGTCCTCTGCTCGAGTATAACAAAGTCCTCTGATCGAGTATAACAAAGTCCCCTGATCGAGTATAACAAAAGCCCCTCATCGGCTATAGCAAAGTCCATTGGTCAAATATAGGAAAGTCCACTGATCGAGTATGACAATGTCCCCTGATTAATTATAAAAAAGTCCCCTTGTCGAGTATAACAAAGTCCCCTGATCGAGTATAACAAAGTCCCCTGGTCGAGTATAACAAAGCCCCCTCATCGAGTATAACAAAGGCCCCTAATCGGGTATAACAAAGGCCCCTGATTGAGTATAACAATGTCCCCTGATCGAGTATAACAAAGTCCTCTGGTTGGGTATAACAAAGTCCCCTCATTAAGTATAACAAAGTTCATTGGTCAAGTATAAAAAAGTCCCCTGGTCGAGTATAACAAAGTCCCCATATCGAGTATAACAAAGGCCCCACATTCAGTATAACAAAGTCCATTGGTCAAGTATAAAAAAGTCCCCTGCTCGAGTATAACAAAGTCCCCTGATCGAGTATAACATAGTCCTCTTGTCGAGTATAAAAAAGACCCCTGATGGAGTATAACAAAGTCCCCTGCTCGAGTATAACAAAGTCCCCAGATCGAGTATAACAAAGGCCCCTCATCGAGTATAACAAAGTCCATTGGTCAAGTATAAAAAGTCCCCTGGTCGAGTATAACAAAGTCTCCTAATCGAGTATAACATAGTCCTCTGGTCGAGTATAAATAAGTCCCCTGATTGAGTATAACATATCCCTTGATCGAGTATAACAAAGTCCTCTGGTCGAGTATAACAAAATCCCAAGATCGAGTTTAACAAAGTCCCCTGATCGAGTAAAACAAAGTCCCCTGTTCGAGTCTAACATTAAGTCCCCTTATTGAGTATAACAAATTCCCCTTATCGAGTATAACAAAGTCCCCTTATCGAGAATAACAAAGTCCCCTGATCGAGTGTAACAAAGGCCTCTGGTCGAGTATAACAAAGTCCCCTGATCGAGTATAACAAAAATCCCCTGATCGAGTATAACAACGTCTCGTGGCCCAGTTTAACAAAGTCCCCAGATCGAGCATAACAAAGTCCGCTAATCGATTATAACAAAGTCCCTTGGTCGAGTATAACAAAGGACCCTGATCGAGTAAGACAAAGTCCCCTGAATAGAGTATACCAAAGTCCCCTGATCGAGCATAACATATCCCCTGATCGAGTATAACAGAGTCCCTGGTGGAGTATAACAAAGTCCCCTGGTCGAGTATAACAAAGTTTTCTAATCGAGTATAACAAAGGCTCCTGGTCGAGTATAACAAAGTCCTCTGATCAAGTACAACAAAGTCCTTTGATCGAGTATAAAAAAGTCCCCTAATCAAGTAAAACGAAGTCACCTAATCGAGTATAACAAAGTCCCTTGATCGAGTATAACATATCCCCTGATCGAGTATAACAAAGTTCTCTGGTCGAGTATAACAAAGTCCCCTGATCGAGTATAACAATGTCCCCTGGTCGAGTATAGCAAAGTCCATTGGTCAAATATAGGAAAGTCCACTGATCGAGTATGACAAACTCCCCTGATCATGTATAAAAAAGTCCCCTGGTCGAGTATAACAATGTCCCCTGATCGAGTATAACAAAGTCCCCTGGTCGAGTATAACAAAGGCCCCTAATCGAGTATAACAACGTCCCCTGATTGAGTATAACTAAGTCCCCTGATCGAGTATAACAAAGTACTCTGGTTGAGTATAACAAAGTCCCCTGATCGAGTATAACAAAGTCCCCTGATCGAGTATAACAAAGTCCCCTGATCCTAGTATAACAAAGCCCACTGGACGAGTATAACAAAGACACCTGAACCGAGTATATCAAAGTCCCCTGATCGAGTATAACATATCCCCTGATCGAGTATAACAAAGTCCCTGGTGGAGTAGAACAAAGTCCCCTGGTCGAGTATAAAAAAGTTTTCTAATCGAGTATAACAAAGGCCCCTGGTCGACTATAACAAAGTTTTCTAATCGAGTATATCAAAAGCCCCTGGTCGAGTATAACAAAGTCCTCTGATCAAATATAACAAAGTCCTTTGATCGAGTATAACAAAGTCCCCTAATCAAGTATAACAAAGTCCCCTGGTCGAGTATAACAAAGGGCCCTGATCGAGTATAACAAAGGGCCCTGATCGAGTAAGAAAAAGTCCGATTGATCGAGTATAACAAAGTCCCCTGATCCTAGTATAACAAAGCCCACTGGACGAGTATAACAAAGACACCTGACCCGAGTATAACAAAGTCCCCTGATCGAGTATAACAAAGTCCCTGGTGGAGTATAACAAAGTCCCCTGGTCGAGTATGACAAAGTTTTCTAATCGAGTATAACAAAGGCCCCTGGTCGAGTATAACAAAGTCCTCTGATCAAGTATAACAAAGTCCCCTAATCAAGTATAACAAAGTACCCTGGTCGTATATAACAAAGTCACCTGATCGAGTATAACAAAAGGCCCCTCATTGAGTATAACAAAGTCCATTGGTCAAGTATAAAAAGTCCCCTGGACGAGTATAAGAAAGTCCCTTGATCAAGTATAACATAGCCCCTGGTCGAGTATAACAAAGTCCTCTGGTCAAGTATAAAAAAGTCCCCTGATCGAGTATAGCAAAGTCCCCTGATCATAGTATAACAAAGTCCCTGGTGGAGTATAACAAAGTCCCCTGGTCGAGTATAACAAAGTTTTCTAATCGAGTATAAGAAAGGCCCCTGGTCGAGTATAACAAAGGGCCCTGATCGAGTAAGAAAAAGTCCCCTGATCGAGTATAACAAAGTCCCCTGATCCTAGTATAACAAAGCCCACTGGACGAGTATAACAAAGACAACTGAACCGAGTATAACAAAGTCCCCTGATCGAGTATAACAAAGTCCCTGGTGGAGTATAACAAAGTCCCCTGGTCGAGTATAACAAAGTTTTCTAATCGAGTATAAGAAAGGCCCCTGGTCGAGGATAACAAAGTCCTCTGATCAAGTATAACAAAGTCCCCTAATCAAGTATAACAAAGTCCCCTGGTCGTATATAACAAAGTCACCTGATCGAGTACAACAAAAGGCCCCTCATTGAGTATAACAAAGTCCATTGGTCAAGTATAAAAAGTCCCCTGGTCGAGTATAACAAAGTCCCTTGATCAAGTATAACATACCCCTGGTCGAGTATAACAAAGTCCTCTGGTCGAGTATAAAAAAGTCCCCTGTTCGAGTATAATAAAGCCCCCTGCTCGAGTATAAGTAGGTCCCCTGATCGAGTATAACAAAGTCTCCTGATCGAGTATAACAAAAGCCCTCATCGAGTCCAAAAAAGGTCTCTAATCGAGTATAACAAAGTTCCCTGATCTAGTATAACAAAGGCCTCTGGTCGAGTATAACAAAGGCCCCTCATCGAGTATAACAAAGTCCCCTGATCGATTATAACAAAGCCGCCTAATCGAGTATAACAAAGTCCCCTGGTCGAGTATAACAAATTCACCTGTTCGAGTCTAACATTAGGTCCCCTTATCGAGTATAACAAATTCCCCTTATCGAGTATAACAAAGTCCCCTGGTCGAGTATAACAAAGGCCCCTAATCGAGTATACCAAAGTCCCCTAATTGAGTATAACAAAGGCCCTGATCGAGTATAACAAAGTACTCTGGTTGAGTATATCAAAGTCCCCTGATCGAGTATAACATATCCCCTGATCGAGTATAACAAAGTCTTCTGGTCGAGTATAAAAAAGTCCCCTGATTGCGTATAACAATATCACCTGGTCGTGTTTAACAAAGTCCCCTGATCGAGTATAACAAAGGCCCCTCATTGAGTATAACAAAGTCCATTGGTCAAGTATAAAAAAGTCCCATGGTCGAGTATAACAAAGTCCCCTGATCGTTTATAACAAAGTCCCCTGGTCAAGTATGGCATATCCCCTGATCGAATATAACAAAGTCCCTGGTGGAGTATAACAAAGTTCCCTGATCGTATATAACAAAGTCTCCTGATCGAGTATAACAAAGTTTTCTAATCGAGTATAACAAAGGCCCCTCGTCGAGTATAACAAAGTCCCCTGATCGAGTATAACATATCCCCTGATCGAGTATAACAAAGTCCTCTAATCGAGTATAACCAAGTCCCCTCATCGAGTATAACAAAGTCCCCTGGTCGATTATAAAAATGTCCCCTGATCGAGTATAACAAAGGCCCCGTATCGAGTATATCAAAGTCCATTGGTCAAATATAGGAAAGTTCACTCATCGAGTATAACAAAGTCCCCCGATCGAGTATAACAAAGTCCCCTGGTTGAGTATAACAAAGTCCCCTAATCGAGTATAACAAAGTCCCCTGGTCAACTATAGCAAAGTCCCCTGGACGAGTATAACAAAGCCCCCTCATCGAGTATAAAAGAGGCTCTTAATCAAGTATAACAAAGTCCCTTGTTGAGTATAACAAAGTCCCCTGATCAAGTATAACATATCCCCTGATTGAGTATAACAAAGTCCTCTGGTCGAGTATAACAAAATCCCCTGATCGAGTATAACAAAGTCCCTTGATCGAGTAAAACAAAGTCCCCTGTTCGAGTCTAACATTAAGTCCCCTTATTAAGTATAACAAATTCCCCTTATCGAGTATAGCAAAGTCCCCTTATCGAGTATAACAAAGTCCCCTGATCGAGTGTAACAAAGGCCTCTGGTCAAGTATAACAAAGTCCCCTGATCGAGTATAACAAAAATCCCCTGATCGAGGATAACAAAGGCCCCTGGTCGAGTATAACAAAGGACCCTGATCGAGTAAGACAAATCCCCTGAATCGAGTATAACAAAGTCCCCTGAACGAGCATAACATATCCCCTGATCGAGTATAACAGAGTCTCTGGTGGAGTATAACAAAGTCCCCTGGTCGAGTATAACAAAGTTTTCTAATCGAGTATAACAAAGGCTCCTGGTCGAGTATAAAAAAGTCCCCTAATCAAGTAAAGCAAAGTCACCTAATCGAGTATAACAAAGTCCCCTGATCGAGTATAACATAACCCCTGATCGAGTATAACAAAGTTCTCTGGTTCAGTATAACAAAGTCCCCTGATCGAGTATAACAATGTCCCCTGGTCGAGTATAGCAAAGTCCATTGGTCAAATATAGGAAAGTCCACTGATCGAGTATGACAAACTCCCCTGATCAAGTATAAAAAAGTCCCCTGGTCGAGTATAACAATGTCCCCTGATCGAGTATAACAAAGTCCCCTGGTCGAGTATAACAAAGGCCCCTAATCGAGTATAACAAAGTCCCTTGATTTAATATAACTAAGTCCCCCGATCGAGTATAACAAAGTACTCTGGTTGAGTATAACAAAGTCCCCGGATCGAGTATAACATATCCCCTAATCGAGTATAACAAAGTCCTCTGGTCGAGGATAAAAAAGTCCCTTGATCGCGTATAACAAAGTCCCCTGGTCGTGTATAACAAAGTCCCCTGATCGAGTATAACAAAGTCCCATGATCCTAGTATAACAAAGCCCACTGGACGAGTATAACAAAGACACCTGAACCGAGTATATCAAATTCCCCTGATCGAATATAACATATCCCCTGATCGAGTATAACAAAGTCCCTTGTGGAGTATAACAAAGTCCCCTGGTCGAGTATAACAAAGTTTTCTAATCGAGTATAACAAAGGGCCCTGGTCGAGTATAACAAAGTTTTCTAATCGAGTATATCAAAGGCCCCTGGTCGAGTATAACAAAGTCCTCTGATCAAATATAACAAAGTCCTTTGATCGAGTATAACAAAGTCCCCTAATCAAGTATAACAAAGTCCCCTGGTCGAGTATAACAAAGGGCCCTGATCGAGTAAGAAAAAGTCCCCTGATCGAGTATAACAAAGTCCCCTAATCCTAGTATAACAAAGCCCACCGGACGAGTATAACAAAGACACCTGAATCGAGTATAACAAAGTCCCCTGATCGAGTGTAACAAAGTCCCTGGTGGAGTATATCAAAGTCCCCTGGTCGAGTATAACAAAGTTTTCTAATCGAGTATAACAAAGGCCCCTAGTCGAGTATAACAAATTCCTCTGATCAAGTATAACAAAGTCCCCTAATCAAGTATAACAAAGTCCCCTGGTCGTAAATAACAAAGTCACCTGATCGAGTATAACAAAAGGCCACTCATTGAGTATAACAAAGACAATTGGTCAAGTATAAAAAGTCCCCTGGACGAGTATAACAAAGTCCCTTGATCAAGTATAACATAGCCCATGGTCGAGTATAACAAAGTCCTCTGGTCGAGTATAAAAAAGTCCCCTGTTCGAGTATAATAAAGCCCCCTGCTCGAGTATAAGTAGGTCCCCTGATCGAGTATAAGTAAGACACCTGAATCGAGTATAACAAAGTCCCCTGATCGAGTATAACAAAGTCCCTGGTGGAGTATATCAAAGTCCCCTGGTCGAGTATAACAAAGTTTTCTAATCGAGTATAACAAAGGCCCCTAGTCGAGTATAACAAATTCCTCTGATCAAGTATAACAAAGTCCCCTAATCAAGTATAACAAAGTCCCCTGGTCGTAAATAACAAAGTCACCTGATCGAGTATAACAAAAGGCCACTCATTGAGTATAACAAAGACCATTTGTCAAGTATAAAAAGTCCCCTGGACGAGTATAACAAAGTCCCTTGATCAAGTATAACATAGCCCATGGTCGAGTATAATAAAGCCCCCTGCTCGAGTATAAGTAGGTCCCCTGATCGAGTATAACAAAGTCCCCTCATCGAGTATAACAAAAGCCCCTCATCGAGTCCAAAAAAGGCCCCTAATCGAGTATAACAAAGTTCCCTGATCTAGTATAACAAAGGCCTCTGGTCGAGTATAACAAAGGCCCCTGATCGAGTATAACAAAGTCTGGTCCTATAACAAATCCCCTATCGAGTATAACAAAAATCCCCTGATCGAGTATAACAAAGTCCCCTGATCGAGCATACAAAGTCACCTAATCGATTATAACAAAGTCCCTTGGTCGAGTATAACAAAGGGCCCTGATCGAGTAGAACAAAGTCCCCTGATCAAGCATAACAAAGTCCCCTGATCCTAGTATAAGAAAGCCCCCTGGACGAGTATAACAAAGTCCCCTTATCGAGTATAATATATCCCCTGATCGAGTATAACAGAGTCCCTGGTGGAGTATAACAAAGTGCTCTGATCAAGTATAACAAAGTCCTTTGATCGAGTATAAAAAAGTCCCCTAATCAAGTAAAAAAAAGTCACCTGATTGAGTATAACAAAGTCCTCTGATCGAGTATAACATATCCCCTGATCGAGTATAACAAAGTCCTCTGGTCGAGTATAACAAAGTCCCCTGATCGAGTATAACAAAGTCCCCTTGTCGAGTATAGCAAAGTCCCCTGATCGAGTATAACAAAGGCCCCTCATCGAGTATAACATTGGTCATATATAGGAAAGTCCACTGATCGAGTATGACAAAGTCCCCTAATCAAATTCAAAAAAGTCCCCTGGTCGCGTATAACAAAGTCCCCTGATCGAGTATAACAAAGTCCCCTGGACGAGTATAACATATCCCCTGATCGAGTATAACAAAGTCTTCTGGTCGAGTATAAAAAAGTCCCCTGATTGCGTATAACAAAGTCCCCTGGTCGTGTATAACAAAGTCCCCTGATCGAGTATAACAAAGGCCCCTCATTGAGTATAACAAAGTCCTTTGGCCAAGTATAAAAACGCCCCTGGTCGAGTATAACAAAGTCCCCTGATCGTGTATAACAAAGTCCCCTGGTCAAGTATAGCATATCCCCTGATCGAATATAACAAAGTCCCTGGTGGAGTATAACAAAGTCCCCTGATCGAATATAACAAGTTCTCCTGGTCGAGTATAACAAAGTTTTCTAATCGAGTATAACAAAGGCCCCTCGTCGAGTATATCAAAGTCCTCTGTTTGAATATAACAAAGTCCCCTGATCGAGTATAACATATCTCCTGATCGAGTATAATAAAGTCCTCTGGTCGAGTATAACAAAGTCCCCTCATCGAGTATAACAAAGTACCCTTGTCGAGTATAAGAATGTCCCCTGATCGACTATAACAAAGGCCCCTCATCGAGTATAGCAAAGTCCATTGGTCAAATATAGGAAAGTCCACTCATCGAGTATAACAAAGTCCCCCGATCGAGTATAACAATGGCCTCTGGTCAAGTATGACAAAGTCCCCTGATCAAGTATAAAAAAGTCCCCTGGTCGAGTATAACAAAGTCCCCTAATCGAGTATAACAAAGTCCCCTGGTCGACTATAGCAAAGTCCCCTGATCGAGTTTAACAAAGCTCCCTCATCGAGTATAAAAGAGGCCCCTAATCGAGTATAACAAAGTCCCCTGGTTGAGTGTAACAAAGTCCCCTGATCAAGTATAACATATCCCCGGATTGAGTATAACAAAGTCCTCTTGTCGAGTATAAAAAAGTCCCCTGATCGAGTATAACAAAGTCCCCTGGTCGAATATAACAAAGTTTTCTAATCGAGTATGACATGTCCTCTGGTCGAGTATAACAAAGTCCCCTCATCGAGTATAACAAAGTCCCCTGGTCGAGTATAACAATGTCCCCTCATCGAGTATAACAAAGGCCCCTCATCGAGTATAGCAAAGTCCATTGGTCAAATATAGGAAAGTCCACTCATCGAGTATAACAAAGTCCCCCGATCGAGTATAACAATGGACTCTGGTCAAGTAGGACAAAGTCCCCTGATCAAGTATAAAAAAATCCCCTGGTCGAGTATAACAAAGTCCCCTTATCGAGTATAACAAAGTCCCCTGGTCGACTATAGCAAAGTCCCCTGGTCGAGTATAACAAAGTCCCCTGGTTGAGTATAACAAAGTCCCTGATCAAGTATAACATATCCCATGATTGAGTATAACAAAGTCCTCTGGTCGAGCATAAAAAAGTACCCTGATCGAGTATAACAATGTCCCCTGGTGGAGTATAACAAAGTCCCCTCATCGAGTATAACAAAGGCCCCTCATTGAGTATAACAAAGTCCATTGGTCATGTATAAAAAAGTTCCCTGATCGAGTATAACAAAGTCCCCTGGTCGAGGATTGCAAAGTCCCCTGATCGAGTATAAAAAAGCATCATGATCGAGTATAACAAAGTCCCCTAATCGAGTATAACAAAGCCCCCTGCTCGAGTATAACAAAGTCCCCTGGTCGAGTATAGCAAAGTCCCCTGATCGAGGTTAACAAAGCCTCCTGATCTAGTATAACAAAGTCCCCTTATCGAGTAAAACAAAGTCCCGTAATCGAGTATAACAAAGGCCCCTGGTCGAGTATAACAGTTCCTTATCGAAAAACAGAAAGTCCTGCAGAATCGAGTATATCAAAGTCCCTTGATCGAGTATAAATAAGTCCCCTGGCCCAGTATAACAAAGTCCCTAGATCGAGCATACCAAAGTCCCCTGATCGATTATAACAAAGTCCCCCAGTCGAGTATAGCAAAGGGCCCTGATCGAGTAGGACAAAGACCTCTGATCGAGTATAACAGAGCTCCCTCGATGAGTATAACAAAGTCCCCAGATCGAGCATAAGAAAGTCCCCTAATCGATTATAACAAAGTCCCCTGATCCTAGTATAACAAAGCCCCCTGGACGAGTATAACAAAGTCCCCTGAACCGAGTATAACAAAGTACCCTGATCGAGTATAACATATCCCCTGATCGAGTATAACAAAGTCCCTGGTGGAGTATAACAAAGTCCCCAGGTCGGGTATAACAAAGTTTTCTAATCGAGGATAACATAGGCCCCTGGCCGAGTATAACAAAGTCCTCTGATCAAGTATAACAAAGTCCCCTGATCGAGGATAACAAAGTCACCTAATCAAGTATAACAAAGTCCCCTGATCGTGTATAACAAAGTACCCTGATCGAGTATAACATATCCCATGATCGAGAATAACAAAGTCCTCTGGTCGAGTATAACAAAGTCCCCTGATCGAGTATAACAAAGGCCCCTCATTGAGTATAACAAAGTCCATTAGTCAAGTATAAAAAAGTCCCCTGGTCGAGTATAACAAAGTCCCCTAATCGAAATTAACAAAGTCCCATGGTCGAGTATAACAAAGTTTTCTAATCGAGTATAACAAAGGCCCCTGGTTGAGTATAACAAAGTCTTCTGATCAAGTAAAACAAAGTCCTTTGATCGAGTATAAAAAAGTCCCCTTATCAAGTATAACAAAGTCCCCTGATCAAGTATAACAAAGTCCCCTGATTAAGTATAACATATCCCCTGCTCGAGTATAACAAAGTCCTCTGGTCGAGTATAACAAAATCACCTGATCGATTATAACAAAGTCCCCTGGTCGAGTAAAACAAAGTCCCCTCATCGAGTATAGCAAAGTCCATTGGTCAAATATAGGAGAGTCCACTGATCGAGTATGACACAGTCCCCTGATCAAGTATAAAAAAGTCCCCTGGTCGAGTATAACAAAGTCCCCTGATCGAGTATAACAAAGTCTCCTGGTCGAGTATAACAAAGGCCCCTTATCGAGTATAACAAAGTCCCCTGATTGAGTATAACAAATTCCCCTGATCGAGTATAACAAAGTCCCCTGGTCGAGTATAACAAAGTTTTCTAATCGAGTATAACAAAAGCCCCTGGTTGAGTATAACAAAGTCCTCTGATCAAGTATAACAAAGTCCTTTGATCGAGTATAAAAAAGTCCCCTAATCAAGTATAACAGAGTCCCCTGATCAAGTATAACAAAGTCCCCTGGTCGAGTATAACAAAGGCCCCTTATCGAGTATAACAAAGTCCCCTGATTGAGTATAACAAATTCCCCTGATCGAGTATAACAAAGTCCTCTGGTTGAACAAAGTCCTCTGGTCGTGTATAACAAAGTCCCCTGATCGAGTAAAACAAAGGCCCCTCATCGAGTATAACAAAGTCCCCTGATCGATTATAACAAAGCCGCCTAATCGAGTATAACAAAGTCCCCTCGTCGAGTATAACAAATTCCCCTATTCGAGTGTAACAAAGTCCCCTTATCGAGTATAACAAAGTCCCCTGATCGAGTATAACAAAGGCCTCTGGTCGAGTATAACAATGTCACCTGATCGAGTATAACAAAGGCCCCTGATCGAGTATAGCAAAGTCCATTGGTTAAATATAGGAAAGTCCACACATCGAGTATAACAAAGTCTCCCGATCGAGTATAACAATGGCCTCTGCCCAAGTATGACAAAGTCCACTGATCAAGTATAAAAAAGTCCCCTGGTCGAGAATAACAAAGTCCCCTAATCGAGTATAACAAAGTCCCCTGGTCGAGTATAGCAAAGTCCTCTGGTCGAGTAAAACAAAGCCCCCTCATCGAGTTTAACAAAGGCCCCTAATCGAGAATAACAATGTCCCCTGATTGAGTATAACAAACTCCCCTGATCGAGTATAACAAAAGTCCCCTGATCGAGTATAACAAAGTCAACTGATCGAGTAAGACAAAGTCCCCAGATCGATTATAACAAAGTCCCCTGATCGAGTATAAAAAAGCCCCCTAGACGAGTTTAACAAAGTCCCCTGATCGAGTATAACAAAGTCCCCTGATCGAGTATAACAAAATCCCCTGGTCCAGTATAACAAAGTCCCCTAATCGAGTAGAACAAATCCCCTGCTCGAGTATAACAAAGTCTCCAGGCCCAGTATAACAAAGTCCCCAGATTGAACATAACAAAGTCCCCTGATCGATTATAACAAAGTCCCCTGGTCGACTATAGCAAAGTCCCCTGGTCGAGTATAACAAAGCCCCGTCATCGAGTATAACAAAGGCCCCTAATCGAATATAACAAAGTCCTCTGATCGAGTATAACAAAGTCACCTGAACGAGTATAACAAAGTCACCTGATCGAGTATAACAAAGTCCCCTGGTGGAGTATAACAAAGTCCCATCATCGAGTATAACAAAGGCCCCTCTACGAGTATAACAAAGTCCATTGGTCAAGTATAAAAAAGTTCCCTGGTCGAGTATAACAAAGTCCCCTAATCGAGTATAACAAAGTCCCCTGGTCGACTATAGCAAAGTTTCCTGGCGAGTATAACAAAACCCCAATCATCGAGTATAACAAAGGCCCCTAATCGAGTATAACAAAGTCCAACTTTCGAGTATAACAAAGTCCCCTGGTCGAGGATAGCAAAGTCCACTGATCGAGTATAAAAAAGCCTCCTGATCGAGTATAACAAAGTCCCCTAATCGAGTATAACAAAGACCCCTGATCGAGTGTAACAAAGGCCTCTGGTCGAGTATAACAAAGTCCCCTGATCGAGTATAACAAAAATCCCCTGATCGAGTATAACAACGTCTCATGGCCCAGTTTAAAAAAGTCCCCAGATCGAGCATAACAAAGTCCCCTAATCGATTATAACAAAGTCCCCTGGTCGAGTATAACAAAGGACCCTGATCGAGTGAGACAAAGTCCCCTGAATCGAGTATAACAAAGTCCCCTGATCGAGCATAACATATCCCATGATCGAGTATAACAGAGTCCCTGGTGGAGTATAACAAAGTCCCCTGGTCGAGTATAACAAAGTTTTCTAATCGAGTATAACAAAGGCTTCTGGTCGAGTATAACAAAGTCTTCTGATCAAGTATGACAAAGTACTTTGATCGAGTATAAAAAAGTCCCCTAATCAAGTAAAACAAAGTCACCTAATCGAGTATAACAAAGTCCCCTGATCGAGTATAACATAACCCCTGATCGAGTATAACAAAGTTCTCTGGTCGAGTATAACAAAGTCCCCTGATCGAGTATAACAATGTCCCCTGGTCGAGTATAGCAAAGTCCATTGGTCAAATATAGGAAAGTCCACTGATCGAGTATGACAAACTCCCCTGATCAAGTATAAAAAAGTCCCCTAGTCGAGTATAACAATGTCCCCTGATCGAGTATAACAAAGTCCCCTGGTCGAGTTTAACAAAGGCCCCTCATCGAGTATAACAAAGTCCCTTGATTTAGTATAACTAAGTCCCCTGATCGAGTATAACAAAGTACTCTGGTCGAGTATAACAAAGTCCCCTGATCGAGTATAACATATCCCCTAATCGAGTATAACAAGGTCCTCTGGTCGAGGATAAAAAAGTCCCTTGATCGCGTATAACAAAGTCCCCTGGTCGTGTACAACAAAGTCCCCTGATCGAGTATAACAAAGTCCCCTGATCCTAATATAACAAAGCCCACTGGACGAGTATAACAAAGACACCTGAACCGAGTATATCAAACTCCCCTGATCGAGTATAACATATCCCCTGATCAAGTATAACAAAGTCCCTTGTGGAGTATAACAAAGTCCCCTGGTCGAGTATAACAAAGTTTTCTAATCGAGTATAACAAAGGCCCCTGGTCGAGTATAACAAAGTTTTCTAATCGAGTATATCAAAGGCCCCTGGTCGAGTATAACAAAGTCCTCTGATCAAATATAACAAAGTCCTTTGATCGAGTATAACAAAGTCTCCTAATCAAGTATAACAAAGTCCCCTGGTCGAGTATAACAAAGGGCCCTGATCGAGTAAGAGAAATTCCCCTGATCGAGTATAGCAAAGTCCCCTGATCCTAGTATAACAAATCCCACTGGACGAGTAAAGCAAAGACACCTGAACCGAGTATAACAAATTCCCCTGATCGAGTATAACAAAGTCCCTGGTGGAGTATAACAAAGTCCCCTGGTCGAGTATAACAAAGTTTTCTAATCGAGTATAACAAAGGCCCCTGGTCGAGTATAACAAAGTCCTCTGATCAAGTATAAGAAAGTCCCCTAATCAAGTATAAAAAAGTCCCCTGATCGAGTATAACAAAGTCTCCTGATCGAGTATAACAAAAGCTCCTCATCGAGTCCAAAAAAGGCCCCTAATCGAGTATAACAAAGTTCCCTGATCTAGTATAACAAAGGCCTATGGTCGAGTATAACAAAGGCCCCTCATCGAGTATAACAAAGTCCCCTGATCGATTATAACAAAGCCGCCTAATCGAGGATAACAAAGTCTCCTGGTCGAGTATAACAAAGTCACCTGTTCGAGTCTAACATTAAGTCCCCTTATCGAGTATATCAAATTCCCCTTATTGAGTATAACAAAGTCCCCTGATCGAGTATAACAAAGGTCTCTGGTCGAGTATAACAAAGTCCCCTGATCGAGTATAACAAAAATCCCCTGATCGAGTATAACAACGTCTCGTGGCCCAGTTTAACAAAGTCCACAGATCGAGCATAACAAAGTCACCTAATCGATTATAACAAAGTCCCTTGGTCGAGTATAACAAAGGGCCCTGATCGAGTTGAACAAAGTCCCCTGATCAAGCATAACAAAGTCCCCTGATCCTAGTATAACAAAGCGCCCTGGACGAGTATAACGAAGTCCCCTTATCGAGTATAACATATCCCCTGATCGAGTATAACAGAGTCCCTGGTGGAGTATAACAAAGTCCCCTGGTCGAGTATAACAAAGTTTTCTAATCGAGTATAACAAAGGCTGCTGGTCGCGTATAACAAAGTCCTCTGATCAAGTATAACAAAGTCCTTTGATCGAGTATAAAAAAGTCCCCAAATCAAGTAAAAAAAAGTCCCCTGATTGAGTATAACAAAGTCCCCTGATCGAGTATAACATATCCCATGATCGAGTATAACAAAGTCCTCTGGTCGAGTATAACAAAGTCCCCTGATCGAGTATAACAAAGTCCCCTTGTCGAGTATAGCAAAGTCCCCTGATCGAGTATAACAAAGGCCCCTCATCGAGTATAACATTGGTCATATATAGGAAAGTCCACTGATCGAGTATGACAAAGTCCCCTAATCAAGTTCAAAAAAGTCCCCTGGTCGCGTATAACAAAGTCCCCTGATCGAGTATAACAAAGTCCCTTGGACGAGTATAACATATCCCCTGATCGAGTGTAACAAAGTCTTCTGGTCGAGTATAAAAAAGTCCCCTGATTGCGTATAACAAAGTCCCCTGGTCGTGTATAACAAAGTCCCCTGATCGAGTATAACAAAGGCCCCTCATTGAGTATAACAAAGTCCATTGGCCAAGTATAAAAAAGCCCCTGGTCGAGTATAACAAAGTCCCCTGATCGTGTATAACAAAGTCCCCTGGTCAAGTATAGCATATCCCCTGATCGAATATAACAAAGTCCCTGGTGGAGTATAACAAAGTCCCCTGATCGAATATAACAAATTCTCCTGGTCGAGTATAACAAAGTTTTCTAATCGAGTATAACAAAGGCCCCTCGTCGAGTATATCAAAGTCCTCTGTTTGAATATAACAACGTCCCCTGATCGAGTATAACATATCTCCTGATCGAGTATAATAAAGTCCTCTGGTCGAGTATAACAAAGTCCCCTCATCGAGTATAACAAAGTACCCTTGTCGAGTATAAGAATGTCCCCTGATCGACTATAACAAAGGCCCCTCATCGAGTATAGCAAAGTCCATTGGTCAAATATAGGAAAGTCCACTCATCGAGTATAACGAAGTCCCCCGATCGAGTATAACAATGGCCTCTGGTCAAGTATGACAAAGTCCCCTGATCAAGTATAAAAAAGTCCCCTGGTCGAGTATAACAAAGTCCCCTAATCGAGTATAACAAAGTCCCCTGGTCGACTATAGCAAAGTCCCCTGATCGAGTTTAACAAAGCCCCCTCATCGAGTATAAAAGAGGCCCCTAATCGAGTATAACAAAGTCCCCTGGTTGAGTATAACAAAGTCCCCTGATCAAGTATAACATATCCCCGGATTGAGTATAACAAAGTCCTCTTGTCGAGTATAAAAAAGTCCCCTGATCGAGTATAACAAAGTCCCCTGGTCGAGTATAACAAAGTTTTCTAATCGAGTATAACATGTCCTCTGGTCGAGTATAACAAAGTCCCCTCATCGAGTATAACAAAGTCCCCTGGTCGAGTATAACAATGTCCCCTCATCGAGTATAACAAAGGCCCCTCATCGAGTTTAACAAAGCCCCTCATCGAGTATAAAAGAGGCCCCTAATCGAGTATAACAAAGTCCCCTGGGTTGAGTATAACAAAAGTCCCCTGATCAAGTATAACATATCTCGATTGAGTATAACAAAGTCCTCTTGTCGAAAGTAAAAAGTCCCCTTATCGAGTATAACAAAGTCCCCTGGTCGAGTATAACAACGTCCCCTCATCGAGTATAACAAAGGCCCCTCATCGAGTATAGCAAAGTCCATTGGTCAAATATAGGAAAGTCCACTCATCGAGTATAACAAAGTCCCCCGATCGAGTATAACAATGGACTCTGGTCAAGTATGACAAAGTCCCCTGATCAAGTATAAAAAAGACCCCTGGTCGAGTATAACAAAGTCCCCTAATCGAGTATAACAAAGTCCCCTGGTCGACTATAGCAAAGTCCCCTGGTCGAGTATAACAAAGTCCCCTGGTTGAGTATAAAAAAGTCCTCTGGTCGAGTATAAAAAAGTCCCCTGATCGAGTATAACAAAGTCTCCTGCTCGAGTATAACAAGTCCCCTAATCGAGTATAACAAACTCCCCTGGTCGAGTATAGCAAGTCCCCTCATCAAGTATAACAAAGCCTATTGATCGAGTATAACAAAGTCCCCTGATCGAGTATAACAAAGTCCCCTGGTCGACTATAACAAAGTCCCTGATCGAGTATAACAAAGGCCCCTCATCGAGTATAGTAAAGTCCATTGGTCAAATATAGAAAAGTCCACTGATCGAGTATAACAAAGTCCCCTGATCGAAGTATGAAAAAGTCCCCTGGTCGAGCAAAACAAAGCCCCCTCATCGAGTATAACAAAGGCCCCTAATCGAGTATAACAAAGTCCATTGGTCAGGTATAAAAAAGTCCCCTGTTTGAGTCTAACATTAAGTCCCCTTATTGAATATAACAAAGTCCCCTGATCGAGTATAACAAAGTCCCCTGTTCCAGTATAACGCAGTCCCCTGATCGAGTATAACATATCCCCTAATCGAGTATAACAAAGTCTCCTGGCCCAGTATAACAAACTCCCCAGATCGAACATAACAAAGTCCCCTGACCGAGTATAACAAAGGCCTCTGTTCGAGTATAACAAAGTCCCCTGGTCGAGAATAACAAAGTCCCCTGATCCTAGTATAACAAAACCCCCTGGACGAGTATAACAAAGTCCCTGATCGAGTATATCAAAGTCCCCTCATCGAGTATAGCAAAGTCCCCTGGTCGAGTATAACAAAGTTGTCTAATCGAGTATAGCAAAGGCCCCTCGTCGAGTATAACAAAGTCTTCTGATCGAGTATAACAAAGTCCCCTGATCGAGTATAACAAAGTCCCCTAATCAAGTATAACAAAGTCCCCTGATCGAGTATAACATATCCCCTAATCGAGTATAGCAAAGTCCTCTGCTCGAGTATAACAAAGTCCCATGATCGAGTATAACAAAAGCCCCTCAACGAGTATAGCAAAGTCCATTGGTCAAATATAGGAAAGTCCACTGATCGAGTATGACAAACTCCCCTGATTAATTATAAAAAAGTCCCCTGGTCGAGTATAACAAAGTCCCCTGATCGAGTATAACAAAGTCCCCTGGTCGAGTATAACAAAGCCCTCTCATCGAGTATAACAATGGGCCCTAATCGAGTATAACAAAGTCCCCTGATTGAGTATAACAAAGTCCCCTGATGGAGTATAACAAAGTCCCCTGCTCGAGTATAATAAAGTCGCCAGATCGAGTACAACAAAAGCCTATCATCGAGTATAACAAAGTCCATTGGTCAAGTATAAAAAAGTCCCCTGGTCGAGTATAACAAAGACCCCTGATCGAGTATAACAAAGTCCCCTGGTCGAGTATAGCAAAGTCCCCTGATCGAGAATAACAAAGCCTCCAGATCGAGTATAACAAAGTCCCCTGGTCGAGTTTAACATAGCCCCCTTCTCGAGTATAACAAAGGCCCCTGATCGAGTATAACAAAGTCCCCTGATCGAGAATAACAAATCCGCCTAATCGAGTATAACAATGCTCCCTGGTCGAGTATAACAAAGTCCCCTGTTCGAGTCTAACAAAGTCCCCTTATCGAGTATAACAAATTCCCCTTATCGAGTATAACAAAGTCCCTTTAACGAGTATAACAAAGTCTAGTGATCGAGTATAACAAAGTACCCTGGTCGAGTATAACAAAGTTTTCTTATCGAGTATAACAAAGGCCCCAGGTCGAGTATAACAAAGTCCTCTGATCGAGTATAACAAAATTTCCCTGATCGAGTATAACAAAGTCCCCTAATCAAGTACAGCAAAGTCCCCTCATCGAGTATAACACATCCCCTGATCGAGTATAACAAAGTCCACTGGTCGAGTATAACAAAGCCCCTGATCGAGTATAAAAAAGTCCCCTTCTCGAGTATAACAAAGTCCCCAGATCGAGTATAACAAAGGCCTCTCATCTAGTATAACAAAGTCCATTGGTCAAGTATAAAAAAGTCCCCTGGTTGAGTATAACAAAGACCCCTGATCGAGTATAACAAAGTCCTCTGGTCGAGTATAGCAAAGTCCCCTGATCGAGGTTAACAAAGTCCCCAGATCAAGCATAACAAAGTCCCCTGATTGAGTATAATAAAGTCCCCTGATCGAGTATAACAAAGTCCTCTGGTTGAGTATAACAAAGTCCCCTGATCGAATATAACATATCCCCTGATCGAGTATAACAAAATTCCCCTGATCGAGTATGACAAAGTCCCCTGTTTAATTTTGAAAAAGTCCCCTGGTCGAGTATAACAAAGCCCCCTCATCGAGTAAAACAAAGGCCCCTAATCGAGTATAACAAAGTCCAGTGATCGAGTATAACATATCCCCTCATCGAGTATAACAAAGTCCTCTGGTCGAGTATAAAAAAGTCCCCTAATCGACTATAACAAAGGTCACTCATTGAGTATAACAAAGTCCATTGATCAAGTATAACAAAGGCCTCTCATCTAGTATAACAAAGTCCATTGGTCAGGTATAGAAAAGTCCCCTGGTCGAGTATAGCAAGTCCCCTGATCGAATATAACAAAGTCCCCTGGTCGAGTATAGCAAAGTCCCCTGCCGAGTATAACAAAACCTCCTCATCGAATATAACAAAGTCCCCTCATCGAGTATAACAAAGCCCCCTGCTCGAGTATAAGAAAGTCCCTTGATCGGGTATAAGAAAGTCCCCTGATCGAGTATAACAAAGGCTCCTTATCGAGTCCAAAAAAGGCCCCTAATCGAGTATAACAAAGTCCACTGATCTAGTATAACAAAGGCCCCTGATCAAGTATAAGAAAAGCCCCTCATCGAGTATAACAAAGTCACCTGATCGAGTATAACTAAGCTGCCTAATCGAGTATAACAAAGTCCCCTGGTCGAGTATAACAAAGTCCCCTGTTCGAGTCTAACAAAGTCCCCTTATCGAGTATAACAAATTCCCCTTATAGAGTATTACAAAGACCCCTTATCGAGTATAACAAAGTCCGGTGATCGAGTATAACAATGTCCCCTGATCGAGTATAACAAAAGTCCCTTGATCGAGTATAACAAAGTCCCCTGATCGAGCATAAAAAAGTCCCCTGGCCCAGTATAACAAAGTCCCCATATCGAGCATAACAAAGTCCCCTGACCGATTATAACAAAGTCCCCTGGTCGAGTATAGCAAAGGGCCCTGATCGAGTAAGACAAAGTACCCTGATCGAGTATAAGAAAGTCCCCTGATCGAGTATAACAAAGCCCCCTGGACGAGTATAACAAAGTCCCCTGGTCGAGTATAACAAAGGCCCCTGTTCGAGTCTAACAAAGTCCCCTTATCGAGTATAACAAATTCCCCTTATCGAGTATAACAAAGTCCCCTTAACGAGTATAATAAAGTCTCCTGATCGAGTATAACAAAGGCCCCTGGACGAGTATAACAAAGTCCCCTGATCGAGTATAACAAAAGTCCCTTGATCGAGTATAACAAAGTACCCTGGTCGAGTATAACAAAGTTTTCTTATCGAGTATAACAAAGGCCCCTGGTCGAGTATAACAAAGTCCTCTGATCGAGTATAACAAAATTCCCCTGATCGAGTATAACAAAGTCCCCTAATCAAGTATAGCAAAGTCCCCTCATCGAGTATAACATATCCCCTGATCGAGTAAAACAAAGTCCTCTGGTCGAGTATAACAAAGTCCCCTGATCGAGTATAAAAAAGTCCCCTGGTCGAGTATAACAAAGTCCCCTGATCGAGGATAACAAATGCCCCTCATCGTGTATAACAAAGTCCCCTGATTGAGTAAAACAAACTCCCCTGATCGAGTATAACAAAGTCCTCTGGTTGAGTATAACAAAGTCCCCTGATCGAATATAACATATCCCCTGATCGAGTATAATAAAAATTCCCCTGATCGAGTATGACAAAGTCCCCTGTTTAATTTTGAAAATGTCCCCTGGTTGAGTATAACAAAGTTCCCTGATCGATTATAAAAAAGTCCCCTGGTTGAGTATAACAAAGCCCCCTCATCGAGTAAAACAAAGGCCCCTAATCGAGTATAACAAAGTCCACTGATCGGGTATAACATATCCCCTAATCGAGTATAACAAAGTCCTCTGGTCAAGTATAAAAAGTCCCCTGATCGAGTATAACAAAGGTCCCTCATTGAGTATAACAAAGTCCATTGATCAAGTATAAAAAAGTCCCCTGGTCGAGTATAACAAAGTCCTCTGATCGGGTATAACAAAATCCTCTGGTTCGAGTATAAAAAAGTCCCCTGATCGAGAGTAACAAAGTCCCCTTCTCGAGTATAACAAAGTCCCCAGATCGAGTATAACAAAGGCCTCTCATCTAGTACAACAAAGTCCATTGGTCAAGTATAAAAAAGTCCCTTGGTTGAGTATAACAAAGACCCCTGATCGAGTATAACAAAGTCCCATGGTGGAGTATAGCAAAGTCCCCTGATCGAGGATAACAAAGTCCCCAGATCGAGCATAACAAAGTCCCCTGATTGAGTATAACAAAGTCCCCTGATCGAGTATAACAAAGTCCTCTGGTTGAGTATAGCAAAGTCCCCTGATCGAGTATAACAAAAATCCCCTGATCGAGTATAACAAAAATCCCCTGATCGAGTATAACAACGTCTCGTGGCCCAGTTTAACAAAGTCCCCAGATCGAGCATAACAAAGTCCCCTAATCGATTATAACAAAGTCCCCTGGTCGAGTATAAAAAAGGACCCTGATCGAGTAAGACAAAACCCCTGAATCGAGTATAACAAAGTCCCCTGATCGAGCATAACATATCCCCTGAACGAGTATAACAGAGTCCCTGGTGGAGTATAACAAAGTCCCCTGGTCGAGTATAACAAAGTTTTCTAATCGAGTATAACAAAGGCTCCTGGTCGAGTATAACAAAGTCCTCTGATCAAGTATAACAAAGTCCTTTGATCGAGTATAAAAAAGTCCCCTAATCAAGTAAAACAAAGTCACCTAATCGAGTATAACAAAGTCCCCTGATCGAGTATAACATAACCCCTGATCGAGTATAACAAAGTTCTCTGTCGAGTATAACAAAGTCCCCTGATCGAGTATAACAATGTCCCCTGGTCGAGTATAGCAAAGTCCATTGGTCAAATATAGGAAAGTCCACTGATCGAGTATGACAAACTCCCCTGATCAAGTATAAAAAAGTCCCCTGGTCGAGTATAACAATGTCCCCTGATCGAGTATAACAAAGTCCCCTGGTCGAGCATAACAAAGGCCCCTATTC
>NW_024714644.1:0-32821 GCF_018991925.1 Homarus americanus
AGGGGGCAAAGGGAAGGGCCACACACACACAGCCACATTAGGAGTTAAAGAACACTACCACAACACACGTAACACATAATCACACACCTAGAAGCTGTTTTAACACTACCACACAACACACATAACCACACACAGGGGTTGTTAACACTCACCACAACACACGTACACACCTCACACATTAGGACACTACCACACAACACACGTGCTGTTAACACTACCACAAAACACGTACACATAATCACACACAATTAACACTACCACAACATAAACATGCAACATAACCACACATTGAAGCTGCCAACACTACCACAACACACGCAACATAATCACACACAGGCTGCTAACACTACCACAACACACACAACATAACCACACATTGAAGTTAAAAACACTACCACAACACACCAACATAATCACACACACACACACACACACAAGGCAGCACACACACCACAACACACGTAACATAATCCACATAGAACACACACTACCACAACACACAAGCAACATAATCACACACAGAGCGTTAACACTACCACAACAAACACATAACACACACACATTAAAGCACACCACCACAACACACAACATAACCAAACATTAGACTGCCAACACACTACCACAAGACACGTAACATAACCACACACATGGCTGCCAACACTACCACAACACACGTAACATAACCACACACAGAACTGTTAACACCACCACAACACACGCAACATAATCACACACAGGACTGCCAACACTACCACAACACACACAACACAACCAAATCACATACCCAAACATCACACCACAACACACGTAACATAAATCAAACAATAGGCCAAACAATACCACACACAACACATGCACACACCCCACACACAGGACAGCAACACTACCACAACACACGAACATAATCACACAAACAAAGAAACCACCACAACACACTTAACATATCACACACAGACCACACACTACCACAACACACGTAACACACAAATCACACACAGGACAACACTACCACAAGACACAGCAACATAAACCACACACAGGGCTGCCAACACTCACCACAACACACGCAACACAATCACACACACCAACACCACCACAAGACACGCAACATAACCAAACACAGGGTTGCCAACACCACCACAAAACACATCGCAAATACAACCACACACATGTTAACTCACCACAAACACACTTAACACAACAAAACAGGTCACAACACCACCAACAACACACGTAACATACCACACACAGGATCAAAACACTACCACAACACACGTAACATACCCACACACAGATTGAAAACCACACTACCAAACACACGTAACATAATCACACACAGGATCAACAATACCACAACACACGCAACAAAATCACACACAGTAAAGTTAACACTGGCCACAACACACGCAACATAACCACACACAACAAAGCAACACCACCACAACACACGTAACATAACCACAACAGATAGCCACTACCACAAACACACGCAAATACAATCACACACAGGGATGCCAACACTACCACAATACAAATAACATAACCAACACAGGGTAGCAAACACTACTCAACAACACATCCAACATAACCACACACAGTACTAAAAACACTACCACAACACACGCAACATAATCACTGGAAGCTGTCCAACACCACACAACACACGAACAACACCCACACAGTGATCAGCTAACACTACCACAACACACGCAACATAAACACACACAGGACGAGCAACACTACCACAACACACGAACAAACCACACACAGGATTGCCAACACTACACACAACACACCTAAACATAACCACACATCAGGATTCCAACACTACCACAACATAAACACGAACACACCAAACACAGGCTGCTAACACTACCACAACACACGCACATAATCACACACAGAAGTTAAGCAACACACCACAACACACGTAACATAACCACACACACAGGGCTGTTAACACTACCACAACACACGTAACATAACCACAACAGGACTGCAACACTACCACACAACGTACACACTCAAACAGAACAGCCAACACACACAACACACGTAACATAACACACACAGGAACTAAAACATCACACCACAACACGTAACATACCTAACACACACAGAGCTGCCAACACCACCACAACACACGCAACATACCCCACACACAGAACAAATAACACCACCACAACATGCAACATAACCACACACAGGTTGCCAACACCACCACAACACTACTGCAATACATAATCACACACAGACTGCCAACACCACCACAAGACACGCAACATAACCAAAACACAGTGCCAACACTACCACAACACGTAACATACAACCAAACATTAGAAGCTGTGAACACCACCACAACACACGTAACACAAACAACAGGAACCACACTACCACAACACACGCAAATACACTCACACACATGCACACCAACACTACCACAACACACTTAACATACATCACACAGACTGTTAACACTACCACACAACACACGCAACATAATCACACACAGGATCAGAACACTACCACAACACACACAACATAATCACACACATTGTGGACAAGGCCAACACACTACCACAAGACACTGCAACATAACCACACACACATGGTTGCCAACACTACCACAACACACGCAACATAATCAATATTAAGCCAACACTACCACAAGAATAATACAACCACACAAAACACTAACACTACCACAACACACGTAAATAACCACACACAAGAAAACAACACTAACACAACACACGTACATACCCACACACAGGGCTGCTAACACTACCACAACACACGTAACATACATCACACACAGGACCACAGAAACACTACCACAAAACACACGCAACATAATCACACACAAGATAGCCACTCAGCCACAACACACGTAACATAATCACACACAGGACTGTTAAACACCACCACAACACACACAACACAATCAGCCAACAGCCAACACTACCACGCAATACAACCACACACAGGGCTAACACTACCACAACACACGCAACATAACACACACACATGGTTACAACACTACCACAAAGACACAACATAAACCACACACAGGTTGCCAACACTACCACAACACACACGCAACATAACCACAAGGCTGCTTAACACTACCACAACACACGTAAATACATCAAATACTAGGCAGCCAACACTACCATCAATACACGGTATCTGGGTGTTGCAAATTGACTCTCACATTCCATTTACTTTTATCTATAATATTCATTGGATGTAGCGATACGTGACGGAGTTGCACATCATCATCATCATCATCATCATCATCAAACACACACATCATCACTTCACACACACACACAAAATTATCACCAAGCCATCACACCTGACAAATACTGTGTTGTGTAAATTAATTCAATTGTTCTCTGCCTAAGAGCTGCTTGGACACCTCCCTCCCCTCCCTCTCCACCTTCCCACTCCACTCTCCTCCAATCCTCCTTCCTCACATTCTCCCACCCTTCCTTCCTAATTCAATCCCTAATCCTCCCTTTCTCCTTCCTACCATCCTCGCTTAACCCAACCCCACCTAACCTAACCTAACCTAAGCTAAGCTCAAGAATTCAGCACTATGAAACCCGATTTTACCGCCCAATGTGTGTGTGTGTGTGTGTGTGTGTTGTATGCTTTGAAATTGAATTATAATCATAATTTAAAACTAAAACCTGAAATACGGTAACACACACATCACACACCAATTTCACCACACACACCACACACACCCAATCACTCATGGAATAAACAAAATGCCATTGCCAACAGATGCAGCAAAACACACATACATAAAACGAAAACCTGGAGGAGACAAAACATCAAACCATCACTGAAATAAGTCTGATTATACCAAGAAGGAAACAATGACCTTTGCAAAATTGGCAAACACATTAGTTTGGGCTCGAGTAACACTGCTGGCTCAACAGTTACTATTAAAATCGCTTATTTTCGCCAGGAGAATGTTTTAATCCACCTAAATCTCATGGGCAGCGGTGTCGATTTTTTTTAGTTTTTCGTAATTTCTAAAAGTTTTTGTCTCTTTTCAGTAATTATTAAACCTTCTTCCTTAGAATATGAAGTAGTCTGTAGCTTTTCCAGAATGTTGAATGAATCATTACTTAACCTGGATACAGTGTTAGGTTATGTTAGGCCAGGGTTACAATTTGGAATTAAATCTCAAATTGTGTTTTAATTCTTAACTGCATCATCAGAGCAACTGTGGCGAGAAAATAATGTAATAATTAGTGATAATTACCAGCATCTGTCGAGGTAGTTAGAGCAGCTGGTCGTTAACGAGGCGTCGTAAACTGCCTAACAACCTGCTGTGGCGCGGGATGACACTGTACTGCCTCCAGACTGTGGTGGGGAAGGAGGGAGAGAGGCAGCAGCCCTATACCTGTCTTGCTAGGTGTGAGACACACACACACACAAAACAAATTCTGATTTATGCACTATACTAAAATGCATTCAATGCATATTATATCATTATGTCTAAATCAAATGTAAGTCTGTATCTTCACACCGGCTGCAACTCTATTAATAAACCAATATTATTATTATATAAAACACAATACGTCAATAACTCACAAATATCAGAGTTTGGTTCGGTGTAGCCACAGTTCATGTTGCACAAGACGCTTTAGTTTTACAGCTGCTCTTAACAAGCTGAGTGGCCCTGTCTTTGATGCCTGACGGTGAGGCCCAGTCTGAGAGCCCACGTCTGCTTGTTTCTTTCTTGATTTTTGCTTTATTTTTCATATTCGTTATTTTCTCTTATACCCACTTTTGTTTCCGTCCACATTCATCCCAAAGTGTGAAGAATAATCAAAGGCAGAGAATAAGAATAAAAGTTAAACCTGATAAAGATGGAGATATAGAGAACAGCGAAGAAACAGTCAAGGAAAATGCATGAGATTTAACATGTGTGTGAGAGAGAGAGAGAGAGAGAGAGAGAGAGAGAGGAACAGTGACCTGCCATACTCTGCCATCAAAAGGTTTCCTACCCCTTCCTAAGTGGGGTAGTAGAAAGAGGAAAAGGTGGTGGTGGTGGCAGTGGCAGTGTTGCGGTAGTGGCAGTGGCTGTGGCAGTGGCTGTGGCAGTGGCTGGGTGGGTAGTGGTAGTGGCTGTGGTAGGTAGTGGTTGTGGCTGTGGTAGTGGCTGTGGCTGTGGTAGTGGCTGGTGGCTGCGGTAGTGGTCAGGCTGTGGCAGTGGCAGTGGCAGTGGTTGTGGCAGTGGCAGTGGCAGTGGCTGTGGTAGTGGTGGTGGTGATGGTGATAGTAATGGTAGCTGTGGTGGTGATACAGTAACTGATGCAGTGAAGGTAGTGGTAGCTGTTGCTGTACTGGTGATAGTGGCAGTGGTAGTGGCTGTGGCAGTGGCAGTGGCAGTGCTAGTGGTCAGGGTAGTGGTGGCGGCTGTGGCAGTGGTGGTGGTGATGGTGATAGTAATGGTAGCTGTGGTGGTGATACAGTAACTGAGCAGTGGGGTAGCGGTAGCTGTTGCGGGTATCTGTGATAGTGGCAGTGGCAGTGGCCGGTAGCGGCAGTGGCAGTGGTAGTGGTCAGGTAGCAGTAGTGGCAGGCTGTGGTTGTGGCAGTGGCAGTGGTCAGTAGTGGTGGTGGTGATGGTGATAGTAACGGTAGTTGCGGTGGTGATACAGTAACCGATGCAGTGAAGCGGTGTTGTTGTTGCATTGCGACAGTGGTAGTGGCTGTGGCTGTGGTAGCGGTGGCGGCTGTGGTCAGGTAGTGGTAGTGGCTGTGGTAGTGGTAGTGGTAGTGGCTGTGGTAGTGGTGGTGGTGATGGTGATAGTAATGGTAGTTGTGGTGGTGGATACAGTAACTGATGCAGTGAAGGCAGTGGTAGTTGTTGCTGTATTGCGGACAGTGGTAGTGGCTGTGGCTGTGGCTGTGGCAGTGGTTGTGGTTGCAGTAGTGGTAGTGGTGGCGGTGTAGTGGTGGCGTTGATGGTGATAGCAATGTAGCTGTGGTGGTGATACAGCAACTGATGCAGCGTAGTGGCAGCTGTTGTTGCATTGCGATAGTGGCAGTGGCTGTGCAGTGGTAGTGGTAGTGGTTGTGGCGTGCGCAGTGGCTGTGGTAGTGGTAGTGGCAGTGGTTGTGGCAGTGGCAGTGGTTGTGGTAGTGGTGCAGGTATGGTGATAGTAATGCAGTAGTTGTGGTGATATAGCAACTGATGCAGTGAAGGTAGTGGTAGTTGTTGTTGTATTGTGACAGTGGTAGTGGTTGGTTGTAGTGGTAGTGGTTGTGTAGTGGTAGTGGTAGTGGTTGTGGTAGTGGTGGTGGTGATGGTGATAGTAATGGTAGCTGTGGTGGTGGATACAGTAACTGATGCAGTGAAGGCAGTGGTAGTTGCTGTTGTATTGCGATAGTGGCAGTGGCTGTGGCAGTGGCAGTGGTTGCGGCAGTGGCAGTGGCAGTGGCTGTGGTAGTGGTGGTGGTGATGGTGAGCAATGGCAGCTGTGGTGGTGATACAGTAACTGATGCAGTGAAGGTAGTGGCAGTTGTTGTTGCATTGTGGCAGTGGGTAGTGGCAGTGGTTGTGGTAGTAGTGGCTGTGGTAGTGGCAGTGGTTGTGGTGCAGTGGTAGTGGCAGTGGCTGTGGCAGTGGTAGTGGTTGTGGTTGTGGCAGTGGTCAGTGGCTGTGGTGCGGCAGTGGTTGTGGCAGTGGTAGTGGTAGTGGTAGTGGTTGTAGCGGTGGTGATGCGATAGTAATGGCAGTTGTGGTGGTGATACAGTAACTGATGCAGTGAAGGCAGTGGCAGTTGTTGCTGCATTGTGATAGCTGTAGTGGCAGTGGTAGCGGTAGTGGCTGCATTGCAGCAGTGGCAGTGGCAGTGGCAGTGGCAGTGGCAGTGGCTGCGGAGTGGCGGCGGTGATGGTGATAGTAACGGTAGCTGTGGTGTGATACAGCAACTGATGCAGCGAAGGCAGTGGTAGCTGTTGTTTGGTATCAGGCAGTGGTAGTGGCTGGCTGGTAGTGGTAGTGGCTGTGGTAGATTGTGGTAGTGGTAGTGGCTGTGGTAGTGGTGGTAGTGGTTGTGGTAGTGGTGGTGGTGATGGTGATAGTAATGGTAGTTGTGGCGGGATATAAGAACTGATGCAGTGAAGGTAGTGGTAGTTGTTGCTGTATATTGTGGCAGTGGTAGTGGTTGTGGTTGTGGTAGTGGTAGTGGTTGTGGCAGTGGTAGCGGCAGGTTGTGGTAGCAGGTGGTGATGGCGGATAGCAATGGTAGGCGGTGGATATAGCAACTGATGCAGCGCAGTGGCAGCTGTTGCTGTATCGACAGTGGTGCAGTGGCTTGCAGAGTGGTAGTGGCTGCAGCAGTGGTGGCAGTGGCTGTGGCAGTGGTGGTGGTGATGGTGATAGTAACGGCAGTTGTGGTGGTGGATAGTAACTGATGCAGTGAAGGCAGTGGTAGTTGTTGTTGTTGTATCGACAGTGGCAGTGGCTGTGGTTGTAGTGGTAGTGGTAGTGGTTGTGGTGCAGTGGTTGTGGTAGTGGTGGTGGTGATGGCTGATAGTAATGGTAGTTGTGGTGGTGATACAGCAACGATGCAGTGAAGGTAGTGGTAGTTGTTGTTGCATTGCGATAGTGGCAGTGGTAGTGGTTGTGGCAGTGGTGGTTGTGGTAGTGGTAGGGTAGTGGTAGTGGCAGTGGTTGTGGTAGTGCAGTAGTGGCGTGGTGATGGTGATAGTAATGGTAGTCTGGTGGTGGATATAGCAACTGATGCAGTGGAAGGTAGTGGTGTTGTTGTTGCATTGGTGATAGTGGCAGTGGCTGTGGCTGTGGCTGTGGCTGTGGCAGTGGTAGTGGCTGCGGTAGTGGCAGTATTGCAGTAGTGGTGGCGGTGACGGTGATAGCAATGGTAGCTGTGGTGGCGGATACAGTAACTGATGCAGTGCGGTAGTGGCAGTTGTTGTTGCATTGTGACAGTGGCAGTGGCAGTGGCTGTGATAGTGGCAGTGGTAGTATGTGGCAGTGGTAGTGCAGGCTGTGGTTGCAGTAGCGGTAGTGCTGTGGTAGTGGTGGTGGTGATGGTGATAGTAATGGTAGCTGTGGTGGTGGATACAGTAACTGATGCAGTGAAGGCAGTGGCGTTGTTGCTGTATTGCGACAGTGGTAGTGGCTGTGGCTGTGGCAGTGGCAGTGGCTGTGGCAGTGGTAGTGGCTGGGTAGCAGTGGTAGTGGTTGTGGCAGTGGTGGTGTGATGGTGATAGTAATGGCAGCTGTGGTGGTGATACAGTAACTGATGAAGTGGAGGCAGTGGCAGCTGTTGCTGTATTGTGACAGTGGCAGTGGTTGTGGTTGTATTGTGGTAGTGGCAGTGGTTGTAGTGGTAGTGGCAGTGGTTGTGGCAGTGGTGGTGGTGATGGTGATAGTAATGGTAGTTGCTGGTGGATACAGCAACTGATGCAGTGAAGGTAGTGCAGTTGCTTGCTGTATTGGGTGATAGTGGCAGTGGTTGTAGGAAGTGGCAGTGGTTGCGGCAGTGGCAGTGGCTGTGGCAGAGTGGTGGCGGTGATGGTGATAGTAATGCAGTTGTGGTGGGTGATACAGTAACTGATGCAGTGAAGGCAGTGGTAGCTGTTGTTGTATCAGGATAGTGGTAGTGGTGTGCTGTGGCTGTGGTAGTGGTAGTGCAGTGGTCAGGCAGTGGCAGTGGTTGTGGTAGTGGCAGTGGTTGCAGTAGTGGCAGTGGCTGTGGCTGTGGCAGTGGCAGTGGCTGTGGCAGTGGCAGGGTCAGGCTGTGGCAGTGGTGATGGTGATAGCAACAGCTGTGGTGGTGATACAGCAACTGATGCAGAAGGCAGTGGCAGTTGCTTGCTGCATTGCAGGATAGTGGCAGTGGTCAGGTTGCAGTGGTAGTGGCTGTGGCAGTGGCAGTGGCAGTGGTAGTGGCTGTGGTAGTGGTGGTGGCGATGGTGATGCAATGGTAGTTGTGGTGGTGGATACAGTACCGATGCAGTGAAGGTAGCAGTTGTTGTTGTATTGTGGCAGTGGTTGTGGTTGTGGTGGCAGCAGTGGTTGTGGCAGTGGTGGTGGTGATGGTGATAGTAATGGTAGTTGTGGTGGTGGATACAGTAACTGATGCAGTGAAGGCAGTGGTAGCTGTTGTTGCATTGTGATAGTGGCAGTGGTAGTGGTAGTGGCAGTGGCTGTGGTAGTGGCAGTGGCAGTGGTAGTGGTAGTGGCTGTGGTAGTGGTGGTGGTGATGGTGATAGTAATGGCAGTTGTGGTGGTGATACAGTAACTGATGCAGTGAAGGCAGTGGTAGCTGTTGTTGTATCAGTGACAGTGGTAGTGGCTGTGTCAGGTAGTGGCAGTGGCTGTGGCAGCAGGCGGCTGTGGTAGTGGTGGTTGTATAGTGCGGTGGTGATGGTGATAGTAATGGTAGCTGTGGTGGTGGATACAGTAACTGATGCAGTGAGGGTAGTGGCAGTTGCTGGCATTGTGATAGTGGCAGTGGCTGTGGCTGTGGTTGTGGTAGTGGTAGTGGTAGTGGTTGTGTGGCAGTGGTAGTGGTAGTGGTTGCGGTAGTGGTGGTGTGATGGTGATAGTAATGGTAGTTGTGGTGGTGATACAGTAATCCGCGAGTGAATAGTGGAAGTTGTTGTTGCATTGTGACAGTGGTAGTGGCTGTGGTTGTAGTAGTGGTAGTGGTAGTGGTTGTGGTAGTGGTAGTGTGGTAGTGGTTGTGGTAGTGGTGATGGTGATAGTAATGGTAGCTGTGGTGGTGGATATAGCACTGATGCAGTGAAGGTAGTGGTAGTTGTTGTTGTACTGTGATAGTAGTGGCTGTGGTAGTGGCAGTGGCTGTGGTAGTGGTAGTGGGTAGTGGTTGTGGTAGTGGTGGTGGTGATGGTGATAGTAATGGTAGTTGTGGTGGTGGATATAGCAACTGATGCAGTGAAGGTAGTGGTAGTTGTTGTTGCATTGGTGATAGTGCAGTAGTGGTTGTGGTTGTAGTGGCAGTGGTTGTAGTAGTGGTAGTGGTAGTGGTTGTGGTAGTGGTGGTGGTGATGGTGATAGTAATGGTAGTTGTGGTGGTGGATATAGCACTGATGAGTGAAGGTAGTTGTTGTTGCATTGTGACAGTGGTAGTGGTAGTGGCTGTGGCAGTGGCAGTGGCAGTGGCTGTGGGCAGTGGCAGTGGCAGTGGCAGTGGTTGTGGCAGTGGTAGCGGCGTGGTGATGGTGATGCAATGGTAGCTGTGGTGGTGGATATAGCAACTGATGGCGAATGCAGTGGTAGTTGTTGGTTGCATTGCGGCGGCAGTGGTAGTGGTAGTGTTGTGGCAGTGGTAGTGGTCAGGTGCAGTGGTTGTGGCAGTGGTAGTGGTTGTGGTAGTGGCTGTGGCAGTGGCAGTGGTTGGCAGTGGTAGTGGTTGTGGCTGTGGTAGTGGTAGTGGCTGTGGTTGCAGTGGTGGTGGTGCAGTGGCGGTAGTGGTTGTGGTAGTGGTGGTGGTGATGGCGATAGCAATGGCAGTTGTGGTGGTGGATACAGCAACTGATGCAGTGAAGGCAGGCAGTTGTTGCTGTATTGTGACAGTGGTAGTGGCTGTGGTAGTAGTGGTAGTGGCTGTGGCTGGTTGCAGTGGTAGTGGCTGCAGTAGTGGCAGTGGCAGTGGCTGTGGCAGTGGCGGTGATGGCGATAGTAACGTAGTCAGGTGGTGGATACAGTAACTGATGCAGTGAAGGTAGTGGCAGTTGTTGCTGTATCGGCAGTGGCAGTGGTTGTGGCTGTGGTAGTGGCTGTGGTAGTGGTTGTAGTGGTAGTGGTAGTGGCTGTGGTAGTGGTAGTGGTAGTGGCTGTGGTAGTGGTGGTGGTGATGGTGATAGTAATGGTAGTTGTGGTGGTGGATATAGCAACTGATGCAGTGAAGGTAGTGGTAGTTGTTGCTTTGTATTGCAGGTAGTGGTTGTGGCTGTGGTAGTGGCAGTGGTTGTGGCTGTGGTAGTGGTAGTGGTAGTGGCTGTGGCAGTGGTGATGGTGATAGTAATGGTAGTTGTGGTGGTGGATAGCACTGGATGCAGTGAAGGCAGTGGTAGCTGTTGCTGTATTGTGACAGTGGCAGTGGCCAGGTCAGGCAGTGGCAGCGGTCAGGCAGTGGCAGTGGCTGTGGCAGTGGCAGGTGATGGTGATAGTAACGGTAGCTGTGGTGGTGGATATAGTAACTGATGCAGTGAAGGTAGTGGTAGTGGTTGTGGTAGTGGTAGTGGTTGTGGTTGTGATAGTGGTAGTGGTTGTGGTAGTGGTTGTGGTAGTGGTAGTGGTTGTGGTTGTGGTAGTGGTGGTTGATGGTGATAATAATGGTAGTTGTGGTGGTGGATATAGTAATTGATGCAGTGAAGGTAGTGGTAGTTGTTGTTGTATTGTGATAGTGGTAGTGGTTGTGGTTTTGGTAGTGGTAGTGGTTGTGGTAGTGGTAGTGGTTGTGGTAGTGGTGGTGGTGATGGTGATAGTAATGGTAGTTGTGGTGGTGGATATAGTAATTGATGTAGTGAAGGTAGTGGTAGTTGTTGTTGTATTGTGATAGTGGTAGTGGTTGTGGTAGTGGTAGTGGTAGTGGTTGTGGTAGTGGTAGTGGTAGTGGTGGTGGTGATGGTGATAGTAATGGTAGTTGTGGTGGTGGATATAGTAATTGATGTAGTGAAGGTAGTGGTAGTTGTTGTTGTATTGTGATAGTGGTAGTGGTTGTGGTTGTGGTAGTGGTAGTGGTTGTGGTTGTGATAGTGGTAGTGGTTGTGGTAGTGGTAGTGGTTGTGGTTGTGGTAGTGGTGGTGGTGATGGTGATAGTAATGGTAGTTGTGGTGGTGGATATAGTAATTGATGTAGTGAAGGTAGTGGTAGTTGTTGTTGTATTGTGATAGTGGTAGTGGTTGTGGTTGTGGTAGTGGTAGTGGTTGTGGTAGTGGTAGTGGTAGTGGTTGTGGTAGTGGTTGTGGTGATGGTGATAGTAATGGTAGTTGTGGTGGTGGATATAGTAATTGATGTAGTGAAGGTAGTGGTGTTGTTGTTGTATTGTGATAGTGGTAGTGGTTGTGGTTGTGGTGGTGGTAGTGGTTGTGGTAGTGGTAGTGGTTGTGTGGTAGTGGTGGTAGTGGGTGATGGTGATAGTAATGGTAGTTGTGGTGGTGGATATAGTAATTGATGTAGTGAAGGTAGTGGTAGTTGTATTGTGATAGTGGTAGTGGTTGTGGTTGTGGTAGTGGTAGTGGTTGTGGTAGTGGTAGTGGTTGTGGTAGTGGTGTGGTGGTGGTGGTGGTGATGGTGATAGTAATGGTAGTTGTGGTGGTGGATATAGTAATTGATGTAGTGAAGGTAGTGGTAGTTGTTGTTGTATTGTGATAGTGGTAGTGGTAGTGGTTGTGGTAGTGGTAGTGGTAGTGGTAGTGGTAGTGGTTGTGGTAGTGGTAGTGGTGGTGGTGATGGTCATAGTAATGGTAGTTGTGGTGGTGGATATAGTAATTGATGTAGTGAAGGTAGTGGTAATTGTTGTTGTATTGTGATAGTGGTAGTGGTTGTGGTAGTGGTAGTGGTAGTGGTTGTGGTAGTGGTAGTGGTAGTGGTTGTGGTAGTGGTAGTGGTTGTGGTAGTGGTAGTGGTTGTTGTATGATATATATGGACACAAAGTAGTGCCTTCAGCTGTATATTGTTATATTACTCTTATTAATTATGTATAGTAAAGTATTACAGAACCTGTATTAATTCTATGTAATATTCCATTTATTGTGCACCATATTATGTATATAAATTATCACATTTATACTTTATGTATTCACCTTGTGAATGCTGGCATCTGTATAGGCCAGCGCGTAGTAATACATAGATAGATGTAGAGGTAGTTAAGACCGAGTCCTGGTGGTGTGCCCACAGGCTTTTCCTGTGTCCTCTGTAATATTATCTCCCGTACGAGAATAGAACCTACTTTTAAAGACAACAAAAGTGTTTGTATATACCCTCAGTAATATAGAACATTCTTTGGGTATCTGGCAATACGCTAGATGGCGCAGTGATTATTTCTCAGTGAGATTCAGTGGACCAAGCCTTTTCCCTGGACTCTGTTTATGGCGTCTCGTCTTCAGTCTACTTCAGCTCCAGACAGCAAGACTACTACAAGCCTCTGGACTTAGTGTTGTGAAGTGCTATGCTGTGTACAGTGCTGTGCTGTGAAGTGAAGTGTTTTGTGAAGTGCTGTGCTGTGTATTTTAATCATAATTGTCTGTGCAAGTTGCGGTCAGATGACCAAGGGAGCAGCCCGACAGTACGTTCTCTCCCGTCTCTGGTCTGAGGGTGACTGAGGAACCCGCGCTCGACGCTGCCCACCGCTCCTACGTCTGGCAGCGCGCCAAGTCTCTCCCCTCCCGCCAGACACACACACACACGCATTCACCTTATATTTCTTGTGACTTACTGTAAACTTCTGTAATTCTGTGCATAGATTACGAGGGGCTGACCCGGTCTTTTGCACAGATAGAGTACAGAAGCAGTCGGCATGTCTCACAGGGATCATAACGATACCCTGGACGATGGGGTTACGAGTTTTAGTGTGGGAGACCTCTCCCCACCCACGATTACGCCCCACGCTCCCCACAGTGACAGTGCCCAATCACCCACAGAATCTCCTCGCTCGTCGCGAGCCAGCTCTCCTGCGATGCATGCGTCCACAGATCTCCTTCAACTGATAAAGTGGATGGAAACTTCTCGACGCCGGGACGATATTGCAAGGAGAGAAGAGGAAGAAATTAGGTACAAAGAGTCTGAAAGACGACGCCACAAAGAGGAACAAACACGCAGAGAACTCGAAGACATACGTAGAAGTGAGGATGACCTTAGAAGACAGGAGGATCAAGCCAGATTTGAAGCTTTGATTTCTCTGTTAGCCTCCCCACAACGTTCTACCGTACAAGATTCGTCTGCTACAACTGATGTTGATGCGACTAGAGGTACTGGTACCTCATTTCCCAGAGTCGGAACAACACCTCAAAAGGCTGCTGTACAGACGCCTCCCTCTCTGATGTCTGACGCTTCTTATCAGATGTTTCGGGAATGGCGTCGACGTTGGCAAGACTACGCAACAATGGTTGACTTGTCCAGTTTATCACAGCCGAAACAAATGATCCAGCTTCGTATGTGCTTGTCCTTAGAGACACAACGTACTCTCGAGCACACACTTCAAGTGCCTCCTACGACAACTCTGACGGTAGAGGCCGTGCTCGACAAGTTGCAAGAACACGTCAAGGGACAGCGCAACGAAGCACTCAGGAGAAGACAACTCCTCCAATGTAAACAGCTTGATGGAGAATCTTTTGACGCGTTTTTTGTAAGGCTCAAAAGGTGTTCAGAGGAAGTTGATGTTTGTCCCGGACATTCTCAAGTCTGTGAAGAAACACAACTTAAGACAATTATCTTAACGGGTGTCCGAGATGAAGAGCTAGTTCAGCGTCTCATTTCCCTCGACCCCACTTCCTCCCTTCAAGATATTGTTACGAAATGTCGAGCGTACGAGGCCGCCAGGTGTGCGACTTCAGCTTTACGCTCACAGCCTGACCAGGTGAGGGCAGTGTCTTCCTACAGAAAGGGTAAGAAGCAGCAAGGTAACCCCACCCCTCACCCTCCAGCTACACCTTCAGCAGCAGCTTTGTGTAACAGCTGTGCGAGACAGCATAATGCCTCCCAGTGCCCAGCTGCTAAAAGCGTGTGCAGAAGTTGCGACCGCCAGGGTCACTGGGCTTACACAGTCAAGTGCCCTGCTAGCAAAGTTCAGTGTAGACTTTGTGGTCGTGTGGGCCATTATGACAAATGTTGTCGTAAGAAGACACATAAAGGACACCACCTAGGATCCAAGAAGTCATCCTCAGGTAGTGCTGGCATGCCCCCTCCTTCTGGCAAGCATCAAGACGCTGTGTCCAGTCGTTCCTGCCGTCGTGTACGTAGTTCCACAGACACGACGCCCCAGCACATCAATGTCGTCATTTCTTACGGTAACTCGTCATCCAGTCTTCAGATGTTACCTGACACCGGTGCTGACGTCTCAGTAATTGGTCCACAACACTTAGCAAGTTTGGGAATACCCCGGAGCAACCTACAGCCCCCTCCTCAGACAACGAAACTGACAGCTGATGGTTCCAAGATGGCTCCAGCGTTGGGATCTTTCTGGGCTACCCTTACCTTTGGTAAGCAGTCTTGCTCAGCCCGGATTGATGTTCATAATGGTATCCCGACTCCGCTTTTATCATATGGCCATTGTCAAGAATTGGCCATTATTTCCAAGGAATTCCCTAAACCTATCTTAAAGGTCACCCATGTCAACAGGTTGAAGGAATTCCCTATCTCTACTAACACGTCCCCTTCTGACGCAAGAGCTTACCTTCTCAAGGAGTTTGCTGACGTGTTGGTTAATAAGAAATCTTTAGGATCCACACCACTCAAGCCGATGGTGGGTCCACCTATGAAGATTCATCTTAAGGATGGTGCTACACCTTTTGCCATCCACACCCCTCGTTTGATTCCTCACGCCTACAAGGAGCTAGTTAGACAAGAGCTTGACTCCATGGTTGTTCAGGGAATCATCAAACCGGCCGGAGACGAACCTTCACCTTGGTGCCACCCTCTCGTCCCCGTCGCCAAACCTCGTGGTGGAGTACGGATCACCACCGATCTGTCAAAACTTAACCAGCAAGTTTCCCGTCCAGCCCACCCTTCACCCACACCCTTCGCAGCTGTTCGAAGTGTGGACCCGAAGGCGAAGTTTTTTACAACTATGGACGCCTTATGTGGTTATTGGCAGATCGAGTTGGCCGAGGAAGACCAACACTTGACTACATTCATCACACCATTTGGAAGATACCAGTATTGCAGAGGCCCCATGGGATTTGCCGCTACGGGCGATGCATTCTGTCAACGTGGTGACGCGGCCCTTCAAGGAGTCACGAATTGTGTCAAGGTGGTTGATGATATCTTACTCCACGACGAAGACTACTGTGCCCACCTCTCCCGGATATATGAAGTTCTCACAAGATGTCGAAAGTACGGGATTACCCTCAACGCTGACAAGTTTGTAGTCGCCGCTCCATCAGTGAACTTCTGTGGGTACACCCTCTCAGCATCAGGCATTGCAGCTGACCCGGAGAAAGTAAGTGGAATCAGGGATTTTCCAACCCCTGCCAACCTAACAGACCTCCGTTCTTTTTTAGGTCTGGTCAATCAGCTGGCTGAATTCACACCTGACATCTCCGCCGCAGCCCAGCCGTTACGCCCCCTGCTGAGCCCCAGGAGGACATTCCTGTGGACCCCAGATCATCAAGAGGCCTTCCAGCAAGTTAAGCAGGCCCTTGTGAGTCCACCTGTCCTCGCCTGTTACGACCCAGCCCTACCCACCGTCCTCCAGACTGACGCCTCCAGACTCTACGGCGTTGGTTACGCCCTTCTGCAGGACCATGGCGGTGGACAACTCCGCTTAATTCAGTGTGGATCCCGGTTCCTGACGGACGCTGAGACCCGATATGCCACGATTGAGCTGGAGATGTTGGCTGTTGTCTGGGCGATGGCGAAGTGCCGTTTCTACCTGATAGGACTTCAGCACTTCACCCTCTTCACGGATCATCGCCCCTTATACCTATAATCAATCACTACTCTTTGGATGCAGTAGAAAATCCTCGCCTTCAACGTCTGAAAGAGAAGCTCTCGCCTTATCTCTTCACGGCTGTGTGGCGTGCGGGTAAGCTGTTGTGCATCCCGGATGCCCTGTCCCGCGCCCCCGTCAGTCGCCCCACCCCAGAGGACGAGATGTTGTGTTCTACAGCTGCTGCATCCCTCAAGTCAGTGGTTTCATTGAAGGCCGTCTTCACATCAGAAGAGTCTACAGCACCGGATGCAGACAAGACCCTTGAAGATCTCCGCACCGCAGCCCGGGCCGACCCTTCCTACATCCGGCTCGTCGACTGTGTGTCTCAGGGATTTCCATCTACCCGATACGACCTTCATGAATCGCTACTCCCGTACTGGAAAATACGCGAGGACCTCTATTGTGATGGAGACCTCGTCTTGTATGGTCCACGAGTAGTTATTCCTGCTGCCCTACGCCGCCGTACCTTGGCCCGCCTTCACGACAGCCATCGAGGAGTGGAGGCCACCAAGCGACGGGCGAAGCAGACTGTATTTTGGCCCGGAATCAACGCGGACATTGCAAGTACCGTCCGTGCCTGTGAACCGTGCCAGATTCTGGAACCTAGCCAGCAACAGGAACCTTTAATGTGCGACGATAACCCTTCAAGACCCTTCGAGTCTGTGTCGGCCGATTTCTTTGCAGTTGCAGGGAAGTCCTTCCTCGTCATTGCCGACCGACTGTCTGGATGGCCTGTTGTCGTCCCCTGTGGTAGTGATACAACGGCTACTGCTACCATCCGGAGCTTCAGGCATTACTTCAGAGAAGTTGGTGTTCCCCTCCGCCTCAGGACTGATGGAGGACCCCAGTTCACCAGCCACGAGTTCCGGGACTTCATGGACCGTTGGGGAGTCCGTCATGTCGTGACCTCGCCCCACTACCCCCAGGCGAATGGACACGCTGAAGCCGCAGTCAAGACTGTGAAACACCTGATCCTTAAGGTGTCACCCTCAGGAAATATCGACTGCGAGGACTTCGATCGAGGTTTGTTGGAGTTACGCAACACCCCGAACTTCACCGGACGCTCCCCAGCCCAGGTTCTATACGGACATCATCTCAGGTCTTGTGTTCCTGCCCACCCGAAGTCTTTTTCTCAAGAGTGGCAGGCCAAGACTGAAGAATGTGACCGCCGTGCAGCAGAACGAGCCGCAGATGTCGCTGCTCGGTACGACTGTCATGCCCGCCCCCTTCCCAGGTTGAGTATCGGCCAGCAGATCAGGATTCAAGATCCGGTATCTCACCGCTGGGACAAGGTTGGGGTTGTTATGGGTATTGGCCGGTCCAGGGACTACCAAGTGCGTCTTCCTAGTGGTAGAGTATGGTGGAGGAACCGTCGTTTCCTCCGACCTGTGGAGCTGCCTAGTGTTGACCCCTCCCCAGTTGAGTCCCCTAATGTTGATGTCTCTAAAGTAAATCCATCCCCACCTTGTGTTTCTGCCCCAGTACTCCGCAGGTCCGAGCGACTCAGAAACAAAAGGTCCGCTCAAGATGAAACTATGAGCGTATAGGGGGGAGGGAGGTGTATGATATATATGGACACAAAGTAGTGCCTTCAGCTGTATATTGTTATATTACTCTTATTAATTATGTATAGTAAAGTATTACAGAACATGTATTAATTCTATGTAATATTCCATTTATTGTGCACCATATTATGTATATAAATTATCACATTTATACTTTATGTATTCAGCTTGTGAATGCTGGCATCTGTATAGGCCAGCGCGTAGTAATACATAGATAGATGTAGAGGTAGTTAAGACCGAGTCCTGGTGGTGTGCCCACAGGCTTTTCCTGTGTCCTCTGTAATATTATCTCCCGTACGAGAATAGAACCTACTTTTAAAGACAACAAAAGTGTTTGTATATACCCTCAGTAATATAGAACATTCTTTGGGTATCTGGCAATACGCTAGAGTTGTGGTAGTGGTAGTGGTGTGGTAGTGGTAGTAATGGTGAGTTGTGGTGGTGAATGGTAGTTGTGGTGGAGTAGATTAATGTGAGTGAAGTGTAGTGTGGTAGTTGTTGTTATTGTGATAGTGGTAGTGGTTGTGTGTAGTGGTTGTGGTTGTGGTAGTGGTTGTGGTAGTGGTTGGTGGTAGTGGTGGTGGTGATGGTGATAGTAATGGTAGTGGTGTGGTGGTGATGGTGATAGTAATGGTAGTTGTGGTGGTGGATATAGTAATTGATGTAGTGAAGGTAGTGGTAGTTGTTGTTGTATTGTGATAGTGGTAGTGGTAGTGGTTGTGGTTGTGGTAGTGGTAGTGGTTGTGGTTGTGGTAGTGGTAGTGGTAGTGGTTGTGGTAGTGGTGGTGGTGATGGTGATAGTAATGGTAGTTGTGGTGGTGGATATAGTAATTCATGTAGTGAAGGTAGTGGTAGTTGTTGTTGTATTGTGATAGTGGTAGTGGTTGTGGTTGTGGTAGTGGTAGTGGTAGTGGTTGTGGTAGTGGTAGTGGTTGTGGTAGTGGTGGTGGTGATGGTGATAGTAATGGTAGTTGTGGTGGTGGATATAGTAATTGATGTAGTGAAGGGAGTGGTAGTTGTTGTTGTATTGTGATAGTGGTAGTGGTTGTGGTTGTGGTAGTGGTAGTGGTTGTGGTTGTGCAGTGGTAGTGGTTGTGGTAGTGGTGGTGGTGATGGTGATAGTAATGGTAGTTGTGGTGGTGGATATAGTAATTGATGTAGTGAAGGTAGTGGTAGTTGTTGTTGTATTGTGATAGTGGTAGTGGTAGTGGTTGTGGTAGTGGTAGTGGTAGTGGTAGTGGTAGTGGTTGTGGTAGTGGTAGTGGTGGTGGTGATGGTCATAGTAATGGTAGTTGTGGTGGTGGATATAGTAATTGATGTAGTGAAGGTAGTGGTAATTGTTGTTGTATTGTGATAGTGGTAGTGGTTGTGGTAGTGGTAGTGGTAGTGGTTGTGGTAGTGGTAGTGGTAGTGGTTGTGGTAGTGGTAGTGGTAGTAGTTTATTAGTAGTGGTGAGTGGTGATGAGTGATAGTAATAGTAGTTGTGGTGGTGAATATAAGTAATTGATGTAGTGAAGGTAGTAGTAGTTGTTGTTGTATTGTGATGGTGGTAGTGGTTGTGTGGTAGTGGTAATTGGTAGTAGGTAGTGGTTGTGGTAGTGGTGGTGGTGATGGTGATAGTAATGGTGGATTATTTAATTGGTGGATATGGTAATTGATGTGAGGTAGTGAAGTGGTTGTTGTTTGTGTTGTGATAGTGGTGATGGTAGTGGTTGTTAGTGAGTGGTGGTGGTTGTGGTGAGTGGTGGTGGTGATGGTGATATTAATGGTAGTTGTGGTGGTGGGTATAGTAATTGATGTGAGTGAAGTGGTGGTAGTTGTTGTTGTATTGATAATAGTGGTGAAGTGGTTGTGGTAGTGGTATTGGTAGTGGTTGTGGTAGTAGGTAATTGAAATTTGGTTGTGGTAGTGGTAGTGGTGGTAGTGGTTGTAGTAGTGGTGGTGGTGATGGTGATATTAATGGTAGCGGGTTGTGGTGGTGGAGGTATAGTAATTGATGTAGTGAAGGTAGTGGTAGTTGTTGTTGTATTGTGATAGTGGTAGTGGTTTGTGGTAGTGGTATTGGTAGTGGTTTGTGGTAGTGGTAGTAGTGGTTTGTGGTAGTGGTAGTGGTAGTGGTTTGTGGTAGTGGTGTGGTTGTGATTGAGTGGTAGTGGTTGTGGTTGTGGTAGTGGTGAGTGGTTGTGGTAGTGGTAGTGGTTGTGGTTGTGGTGGTGGTAGTGGTTGTGGTTGTGGTGGTGGTAGTGGTTGTGGTAGTGGTAGTGGTTGTGTGGTAGTGGTGGTGGTGATGGTGATAGTAATGGTAGTTGTGGTGGTGGATATAGTAATTGATGTAGTGAAGGTAGTGGTGTTGTATTGTGATGAGTGGTAGTGGTTGTGGTGAGTGGTTGTGGTTGTGGTAGTGGTAGTGGTGGTGGTAGTGGTTGTGGTTATGGTTGTGGTAGTGGTAGTGGTTGTGGTAGTGGTAGTGGTGAGGTGGTTGTGGTGGTGGTGATGGTGATGTAGTAATGGTGAGTTGTGGTGGTGGATGTAAGTGATGGAGTGTAGTGAGGTAGTGGTGGTGTTGTTGTATTGTGATAGTGGTAGTGGTTGTGGTTGTGTGGTAGTGGTAGTGGTTGTGGTAGGTGGTAGTGGTTGTGGTAGTGGTGATGGTGATAGTAATGGTGGTTGTGGTGGTGGATATAGTAATTGATGTAGTGAAGGTAGTGATGGTGTTGTTGTATTGTGATGGTGGTAGTGGTTGTGGTTGTGGTAGTGGTGGTGTGGTTGTGGTGGTGGTAGTGGTAGTGGTTGTGTGGTGGTGGTGGTTTGTGGTAGTGGTGGTGGTGATGGTGATAGTAATGGTGGTTGTGGTGGTGGATATAGTAATTGATGTAGTGAATGTAGTGGTGGTTGTTGTTGTGTGTGATGGTGGTGAGTGGTTGTGGTAGTGGTAGTGGTAGTGGTTGTGGTGAGTGGTAGTGGTAGTGGTAGTGGTTGTGGTAGTGGTTTTGGTAGTGGTAGTAGTGGTGGTGGTGGTGATGGTGATAGTAATGGTAGTTGTGGTGGTGGATATAGTAATTGATGTAGTGAAGGTAGTGGTGGAGTTGTTGTTGTATTGTGATGAGTGGTAGTGGTTGTGGTTGTGATGGTGGTAGTGGTAGTGGTTGTGGTAGTGGTGGTGGTAGTGGTTGTGGTAGTGGTAGTGGTTGTGGTAGTGGTGGTGGTGGTGGTGATGGTGTGGTGGTTGTGATGGTGGATATAGTGATGATGTAGTGAGGTGGTGGTAGTTGTTGTTGTGTGATGTTGGTAGTGGTTGTGGTAGTGGTAGTGGTTGTGGTTGTGGTAGTGGTGAGTGGTAGTGGTTGTGGTAGTGGTAGTGGTGGTGGTTGTGGTTGTGGTAGTGGTAGTGGTTGTGGTAGTGGTTGTGGGTAGTGGTAGTGGTTGTGGTAGTGGTTGTGGTGGTGGTGGTGGTGATGGTGATGTGTGTAGTTATGGTGGTGGATATAGTAATTGATGTAGTGAAGGTGAGTGGTAGTTGTTGTTGTTGTATTGTGATGAGTGGTAGTGGTTGTGGTGGTGGTAGTGGTTGTGGAGTGGTAGTGGTAGTGGTTGTGGTAGTGGTAGTGGTAGTGGTTGTGGTAGTGGTGGTGGTGATGGTGTGTGTGGTGGTTGTGGTGGTGGATATAGTAATTGATGTAGTGAAGGTAGTGGTGGTTGTTGTTGTATTGTGATGGTGGTAGTGGTTGTGGTAGTGGTAGTGGTTGTGGTTGTGTGGTGGTGAGTGAGTGGTAGTGGTTGTGGTTGTGGTAGTGGTGGTGGTTGTGGTGGTGGTAGTGGTTGTGGTAGTGGTGGTGGTGATGGTGATGTGTGGTGGTTGTGGTGGTGGATATAGTAATTGATGTAGTGAAGGTGGTGGTGGTTGTTGTTGTATTGTGATGAGTGGTAGTGGTTGTGGTGAGTGGTGAGTGGTAGTGGTTGTGGTAGTGGTTGTGGTAGTGGTGGTGGTGATGGTGATGGTAATGGTGGTTGTGGTGGTGGATATAGTAATTGATGTAGTGAAGGTAGTGGTGGTTGTTGTTGTGTGTGATGTAGTGGTAGTGGTTGTGGTTGTGATAGTGGTGGTGGTTGTGGTGAGTGGTAGGTGGTAGTGGTTGTGGTGGTGGTTGTGGTAGTGGTTGTGGTGAGTGGTGGTGGTGATGGTGATGAGTAATGGTGGTTGTGGTGGTGGATATGTAATTGATGTAGTGAAGGTGAGTGGTAGTTGTTGTTGTATTGTGATGAGTGGTTGTGGTTGTGGTTGTGTGGTAGTGGTAGTGGTGGAGTGGTTGGTGGTAGTGGTAGTGGTTGTGAGTGGTGGTGGGGTGGTGGTGATGGTGATGTGTGGTAGTTGTGGTGGTGGATATAGTAATTGATGTAGTGAAGGTAGTGGTAGTTGTTGTTGTATTGTGATGGTGGTGGTGGTGGTGGTAGTGGTTGTGGTAGTGGTTGTGGTAGTGGTGGTGGTGGTGGTGGTGGTGGTGGTAGTGGTTGTGGTGAGTGGTGGTGGTGGTGGTGATGAAGTAATGGTGGTTGGTGGTGGATATAGTAATTGATGTAGTGGAAGGTGGTGGTAGTTGTTGTTGTATTGTGATGAGTGGTGGTGGTTGTGGTAGTGGTAGTGGTTGTGGTGGTGGTGGTGGTGGTGGTGGTTGTGGGTAGTGGTGGTGGTGGTGGTTGTGGTGGTGGTGTGGTGGTGGTGGTTTGTGGTGGTGGTGGTGGTGTGGTGGTGATGGTGATGGTAATGGGTAGTTGTGGTGGTGGATGCAGTAATTGATGTAGTGAAGGTGGTGGTAGTTGTTGTTGTATTGTGATGGTGGTAGTGGTTGTGGTTGTGGTAGTGGTTTAGTGGTGTGGTAGTGGTGGTGGTGGTGGTTGTGGTTGTGGTGAGTGGTGAGTGGTTTGTGGTAGTGGTAGGTGGTGGTGGTTTGTGGTGGTGGTTGTGGTGTGGTGGTGGTGGTGATGGTGATGGTAATGGTAGTTGTGGTGGTGGATATAGTGGTGAGTGTAGTGAAGGTAGTGGTGGTTGTTGTTGTATTGTGATGGTGGTAGTGGTAGTGGTTTTGGTGGTGGTGGTGGTGGTGGTGGTAGTGGTTGTGGTGGGTGGTGAGTGGTGAGTGGTTGTGGTAGTGGTTGTGGTGAGTGGTGGTGGTGGGTGATGGTGTGGTGGTTGTGGTGGAGGATATAGTAATTGATGTAGTGAGAGCAGTGGTAGTTGTTGTTGTATTGTGATGGTGGTGGTGGTTGTGGTAGTGTAGTGGTTGAGTGGTTTAGTGGTGAGTGGTAGGTGGTGGTGGTGGTGGTGGTGGTTGTGGTAGTGGTGGTGGTGGAGTGGTGATGAGTGTGGTAGTTGTGGTGGTGGATATAGTAATTGATGTGAGGTAGAGGTAGTGGTAGTTGTTGTTGTATTGTGATGAGTGGTGGTGGTTGTGGTAGTGGTAGTGTGGTGAGTGGTTGTGGTGGTGGTAGTGGTAGTGGTTGTGGTTGTGGTTGTGGTAGTGGTTGTGGTAGTGGTGAGTGGTTGTGGTGGTGGTGATGGTGATAGTAATGGTAGTTGTGGTGGTGGATATAGTGATGGTGAAGAGGTAGTGAGTGGTTGTTGTTGTGTATTGTGATAGTGGTAGTGGTTGTGGTTAGTGGTAGTGAGTGGTAGTTGTTGTTGTATTGTGATAGTGGTAGTGGTTGTGGTTGTGGTAGTGGTAGTGGTAGTGGTTGTGGTTGTGGTAGTGGTAGTGGTTGTGGTAGTGGTGGTGGTGATGGTGATAGTAATGGTAGTTGTGGTGGTGGATACAGTAACTGATGTAGTGAAGGTAGTGGCAGTTGTTGTTGGTATTGTGATAGTGGCAGTGTAGTGGTTGTGGTAGTGGTAGTGGTTGTGGTAGTGGTAGTGGTAGTGGTTGTGGTAGTGGTAGTGGTTGTGGTAGTGGTGGTGGTGATGGTGATAGTAATGGTAGTTGTGGTGGTGGATATATTAATTGATGTAGTGAATGTAGTGGTAGTTGTTGTTGTAATGTGATGATGGTAGTGGTAGTAGTAGTGGTAGTGGTTGTGGATCGTAGTAGTGGTAGTGGTAGTGGTTGTGGTAGTGGTTTTGGTAGTGGTAGTGGTAGTGGTGGTGGTGATGGTGATAGTAACCAAATGGTTGTGGTGGTGGATATAGTAATTGATGTAGTGAAGGTAGTGGTAGTTGTTGTTGTATTGTGATAGTGGTAGTGGTAGTGGTTGTGATAGTGCTAGTGGTAGTGGTAGTGGTTGTGGTAGTGGTAGTGGTTGTGGTTGTGGTTGTGGTAGTGGTAGTGGTTGTGGTAGTGGTGGTGGTGATGGTGATAGTAATGGTAGTTGTGGTGGTGGATATAGTAATTGATGTAGTGAAGGTAGTGGTGTTGTTGTTGTATTGTGATAGTGGTAGTGGTTGTGGTAGTGGTAGTGGTTGTGGTTGTGGTAATTAGTAGTGGTAGTGGTTGTGGTGGTTGTGGTAGTGGTGGTGGTGATGGTGATAGTAATGGTAGTTGTGGTGGTGGATATAGTAATTGATGTAGTGAAGGTAGTGGTAGTTGTTGTTGTATTGTGATAGTGGTAGTGGTTGTGGTAGTGGTTGTGTACTTGTTTATTTATATACTTGTAAAAATAAAACAAAATTATATAACATTAATATTTTTTATATAAGTTAAGGGGATGTTAAAAGGCAGGAGTTAATTAACCTACTTTATTATGTGAGAAATATAAAATAGTTAACATTTCATTATATTTTATTCTTCTATCTATTAACCTGGGACACCTACACCTGCTTAGCTCTTCTCGGTAACACACAATAATAAACACTTCAGTACGAAAAGCTACTGCTGCCACCACTTCACGATCCACATTGGTTTTTTCACATAATACGCACCCAACACGCACCTAATACGCACCCAACACGCACCTAATACGCACCCAACACGCACCTAATACGCACCCAACACGCACCTAATACGCACCCAACACGCACCTAATACGCAACACGCACTAATGCGCACCCAACACGCACCTAATACGCAACACGCACCTAATACGCACTTAACACGCACCATACGCGCAACACGCACCTAATACCAACACGCTAATACGCACCAACACACCAACACGCACTGGTTGTGGTGGTGGATGTAGTGAATTGAGTGTGAGTGAAGGTGGTGAGTGGTTGTTGTTTGTATTGTGATGGTGAGGTAGTGGTAGTGGTTGTGGTGAAGTGGTGGGTGGTGATGAGTGATGGTAATGAGTGGTTGTGGTGGTGGATGTAAGTAGTGAAGTGTAGAAGGTGAAGTGGTAGTTGTTGTTGTGTGTGATGAGTGGTAGTGTGGTTGTGGTAGTGGTAGTGGTAGTGGTTGTAGTGGAGAGTGTGAGTGGTTGTGAGTGAGTGGTAGTGGTTGTGGTAGTGGTGGTGGTGGTGATAAGTAATGGTGTGCAGTTGTGGTGGTGGATGGTGAATTGATGTAGTGGAAGGTAGTGGTGGTTGTTGTTGTATTGTGATGGTGAGTAGTGGTTGTGGTAGTGAGTGTGGTTTGTGGTGAGTGAAGTTTGTGAGTGAGAGTGGTAAGTGGTGAGGTGGATTTGTATGGTAGTGGTAGTGGTTGTGGTAGTGGTGAGTGGTTGTGGTAGTGGTGGTGGTGATGGTGATAAATGTGGTGGTTGTGGTGGTGGATATGAAGTGAATTGATGTAGAGGTAGTGGTGGTTGTTGCATTTGTGTTGTGATGGGTGGAAGTGGTGAAGTGGTGGTGGTGGTGGTGAGTGGTAGTGGTAGTGGATTTGTGGTGGTGGTAGTGGTTGTGGTGGTGGTGTGGTGAGTGAGGTGGTGGTAGTGGTTGTAGTGGTGAGGTGGTGGGTGGAGTGGGCATGAGTAGTTGTGGTGGTGGATATAGTGAGATTGGTGTAGTGAAGGTGGTGGTGGTTGTTGTTGTGTTGATGTGGTGGTAGTGGATTTGTGTGGTTGTGAGTAGTGGTGGCAGTGGTTGTGAGGTGGTGGTGGTGGTGGTGGTGGTGGTGGTGGAAGTGGTGTGGTGAGTTGTGGTGGGTGGATGTAGTGGTGGGTGTGGTGAGGTGAGGTGGTGGTTGTTGTTGTGTGTGATGGTGGTGAGTGGTGGTGGAAGGTAGTCAAGGTGGCAGTGGTTTGTGGTGAGTGGTAGTGGTTGTGAGTGGTGGTGGTGGTGATGGTAGTAGTAGTGGTTGTGGTGGTGGATATAGTAATTGATGTAGTGAAGGTGGTGGTGGTTGTTGTTGTTGTATTGTGATGTAGTGGTAGTGGTAGTGGTGGTGGTTGTGGTAGTGGTGAGTGGTAGTGGTTGTGGTAGTGGTGGTGGTGATGGTGATGGTAATGGTGAGTTGTGGTGGTGGATACGTGGTGAAGTGTAGTGAGAAGGTGAAGTGGTGGTTGTTGTTGTATTGTGATGGTGGTGGTGGATTTGTGTGGTTGTGGTGAGTGGTTGTGTGAGTAGTGAGTAGTGGTAGTGGTTGTGGTAGTGGTGAGTGGTTGTGGTAGTGGTAGTGGTTGTGGTAGTGGTAGTGGTTGTGGTTGTGGTAGTGGTGAAATTGGTGATGGGTGATAGTAATGGTGTAGTTGTGGTGGTGGATATAGTAGTGATGTAAGTATGAAGGTGAGTAGTAGTTGTTGTTGTATTGTGATAGTGGTGAAAGTGGTTGTGGTAGTGGTAGTGGTTGTGGTGGTAGAATTAGTGAGTGGTTGTGGTAGTGGTGGTGGTGGTGATGGGTGATAATAATGGTGGTTGTGGTGGTGGATATAGTAATTGAGTGTAGTGGAAGGTGGTGGTGGTTGTTTGTTTGTGTTGTGATGGTGAAGTAGTGGTTGCGGTTTTGGTGAGTGGTGAGTGGTTGTGGTGGTGGTGGTGGTAGTGGATTTGTGGTAGTGGGAATTGGTGGTGGTGATGGTAATGGTGGTTGTGGTGGTGGATGTAATTGAGTGTAGTATGAGGTGGTGGTAGTTGTTGTTGTATTGTATGATGGTGGTAGTGAAGTTTGTGGATTTGTGGTAGTGGTAGTGAAAGTTTGTGGTTGTGGTGAGTGGTAGTGGTGGTGGACTTGTGGTAGTGGTGGTGGTGATGGTGACAGTAATGGTAGTTGTGGTGAAGTGGATATAGTAATTGAAGTGTGAAGGTAAGGGTGAGTGGTGGTTGTTGTTGTAATTGTGATGAGTGGTGAGTGGTAGTGGTTGTGATGGTGTTAGTGGTAGTGGTTGTGGTGGCAGTGGTTGTGGTTGCGGTGGTGGTGGTGGTGAGTGGTGGTGGTGGTTGTTGTGGTGGTGGTGGTGGTGATGGTGATGAAGTATTAGTGGTTGTGGTGGTGGATATAGTGTGAATTGATGCAGTGTGAAGGTGAGTGGTAGTTGTTGTTGTGTGTGATGAGTGGTGATGGACGTGAGTTTATTTGATTTGTGGTGGCATTGGTAGTGGTAGTGGTAGTGAAAGTTTGTGGTGAGTGGTTGTGGTAGTGAGTTGTGGTAGTAAATGAAGTGGATTTGTGAAAGTGAAAATGTAGTGGTGAGTGATGGTGATGAAACAATAGTAGTTGTAGTGGTGGATATAGTAATTGATGATGTAGTAGAAGGTAGTAGTAGTTGTTGTTGTAATGTGATAGTAGTAGTGGATTTAGTTGTGGTAGTGAAAGTGGTGGTTCTGGTGGTGAGGCTAGTGGTGAGTGGTAGTGGTTTGTGGTAGTGGTGTGGTGGTGATGGTGATGAAGTAATGGTGAAAGTTTGTGGTGGTGGATGTAAGTAATTGAAGTGTAGTGAGAGGTGGTGAAGTGGTGTTGTTGTATTGTGATGGTTGTAGTGGTTGTGGTTGTGGTGAGTGGTAGTGGTTGTGGTTGTGGTTTGTGATGGTGGTGGTGGTGAGTGGTTGTGGTGAGTGGTGAGTGGTTGTGTGGTTGTGGAATGTGGTGGTGAGTGGTGGTGGTTGTGAGTGGTGGTGAGTGGTTGTGGTGAGTGGTGGTGGTGATGAAAGTGAATGGTAAGTTGTGGTGGTGGATATAAGTAATTGAGTGTAGTGAAAGGTAGTGGTGTTGTTGTTGTATTGTGATAGTGGTAGTGGTTGTGGTTGTGATGGAGTGGTTGTGGTTGGTAGTGAGTGGTAGTGGATTTGTGGTGAAAGTGGTGGCAGGTGGATTTGTGGTTGTGGTGAGTCAGTGGTGATGTGTGAGTAGTTGTGGGGTGGTGGATGTAGTGGTGGTGTGGTGGAGGTGAGTGGTGGTTGTTGTTGTGTGTGGAGTGGTGAAGTGAGTGGTTGTGGTGAGTGGTGGTGGTAGTGGTGAGTGGTTGTGGTGGTGGTGAGTGGTGAGTGGTGTGTGTGTGGTTGGGGTAGGTGGATGTAGTAATTGGTGTAGTGGGAGTAGTGGTGTTGTTGTTGTGTGATGGTGGTGAGTGGTTTGTGATGTGGGTAGTGGTTGTGGTTGTGGTGGTGGTGAGTGGTTGTGGTGAGTGGTTTGTGGTGGTGGTGGTGGTGGTGGTTGTGGTAGTGGTGGTGGTGATGGTGATGTGTGAGTGGTTGTGGTGGGTGGATGTGTAATTGAGTGTAAGAAGGTAGTGGTGTTGTTGTTGTGTGTGATGAGTGAAGTGAGGTGGTTGTGGTTGTGGTGAGTGGTAGTGGTTGTGGATTTGTGATGAGTGGTAGTGGTGGTGGTTGTGTTGAGTGAAGTGAAGTGGTAGTGGTTTGTGGTAGTGGTGGTGAGGTGATGGTGATGGTAATGGTACTTGTGGTGGTGGATATAGTGGTGGTGTAGTGAAGGTGGTGTGGTTGTTGTTTGTATTGTGATGAGTGAGTGGTGGATTTAATGGTGAGTGGTTTGTGGTAGTGAGTAGTGGTTGTGGGTGTGGTGAGTGGTTGTAAGTAGTGGTAGTGGTTGTGGTAGTGGTGGTGAGTGATGGTGATAAGTAATGGTAGTTGTGAGAGTGGTGGATAGTAATTGATGTGGTGAAGGTGAGTAGTGGTGTTGTTGTATTGTGATGGTGGTAGTGGTTGTGAGTTTGTGGTGAAGGTGGTGGTGGTTGTGGGTTGTGGTGGTGGTAGTGGTTGTGGTGAGTGTGGTGGTAAGTTTGTGGATTTGTGGTAGAGTGGTGGTGGTGATGAAGGTGATGAAAGTGAAATGAGTGGTTGTGAGGTGAGGTGGATGTAAGTGGTGAAGTGTAGTGAAGGTGAGTGGTGGTTGTTGTGTGTGATAGTGGTAGTGGTAGTGGTTGTGGTGAGTGGTTGTGAAGTGGTTTGTGGATTTGTGGTGAGTGAGTGAGTGGTTGTGAGTGAGTGGTGTGAGTGAGTAGTGGTTGTGGTAGTGTGGTGTGGTGGTGATGGAGGTGATGTGTGGTGGTTGGTGGTGGATGTAGTAATTGAGTGTAGTGAAAGGTAGTGGTGGTTGTTTGTTGTGTTGTGAGTGGTGGTGAAGTGTGTGGTTGTGGTTGTGGTTGTGGTAGTGGTAGTGGTAGTGGTTGTAGTGAGAGTGGTGGTGGTGGTGGTTTGTGGTTTGTGAAAGGTAGTGTGGTGGTGGTGGTGATGGTGTGTGTGTGTGGTTGTGGTGGTGGATATGGTAATTGAGTGTGGTGAAAGGTGGTGGTGGGACTGTTGTTGTATTGTGATGGTGGTGAGTGGTTGTGGTGAGTGGTTGTGTGGATTTGTGGTAGTGGTAGTGGTAGTGGTGAGTGGTTGTGGTAGTGGTAGTGAGTAGTGGTTGTGGTTTGGTAGTGGTTGTGGTAGTGGTAGTGGTGAGTGGTGAAAGTGGTGGTGGTGAGTGGTGAGGTGGTGATCAGTGATGGTAATAGTGGTTGTGGTGGTGGATGTAAGTGGTGTAGTGGAAGATGAGTGAGTAGTTGTTGTTGTGTTGTGATGAGTGGTGGTGGTGGTGGTGAGGTGGTGGTGGGTGAGTGGTTGTGGTGGCAGTGGTGGTGGTTTGAGTGGTTTGTGGTGAGTGGTGAGGTGGTGGTGGTTTGTGAGTGGTGAAGGTGGGTGGGTGAGTGGGTGATGGTAATGAGTGGTTGTGGTGGTGGATGTAGTAGAAATTGAGTGTAGTGAGAGGTGGTGGTGGTTGTTGTGTGTGATGAGTGGTAGTGGTTGTGGTTGTGGTGGTGGTGGTGAGTGAGTTTGTGGTAGTGGTAGTGGTGGTGGATTTGTGAGTAGTGGTGGTGGTTGTGGTAGTGTTGAGGGTAGTGGTTGTGGTAGTGGATAGTGGTGGTGGTTTAGTGGTGAGTCATGAGTGGTGGTGGTGGTGGTGGTGGTGGTGGTGGTGGTGGCAGTGGTTGTGAAGTGGTGAGTGTGGTTGTGAGTAGTGGTGTGAGTGGTTGTGTGGTGGTGGTGGTGGTGGTGGTGATGGTGTGGTGGTTGTGGTGGGTGGATGTAGTGGTCAGTCATGAGTGAAGGTGGTGGTGGTTGTTTGTTTGTGTGTGATGTGAGTGTGAGTGAGGTGAGTGGTGGTTGTGAGTGGTTGTAGTGGTAGTGGTGAGTGAAAGTGAGTGGTTTGTGGTGAGTGGTAGTGGTGAGTGGTTGTGTGGTGGTGGTGGTGGTGAGTGGTTGTGGTGAGTGGTGGTGGTGATGAGTGTGTGTGGTGAACGTGGTGGTGGATATAGTAGTCAGTGTGAACAGAGGTAGTGGTGGTTGTTGTTGTATTGTGATGGTGGTAGTGGTTGTGAGTTTGTGGTAGTGGTGGTGGTTGTGGTCAGTGGTAGTGTGGTGGTAGTGGTTGTGTGAGTAGTGGTGGTGGTGAGTGGTGAGTAGTGTGTGTGGTTGTGGTGGTGGATGTAGTGAATTGAGTGTGAGTGGAGAGGTAGTGGTGAGTTGTTGTTGTATTGTGATCAGAGTGAAATTGGAAGTGGTTGTGGTTTTAGTGAGTAGTGAGTGGTTGTGAGTAGTGGTTGTGGTAGTGGATTGTGGTGGTGGTGGTGAGGTGATGGTGATGAAAGTAATGGTGAGTTGTGGTGGTGGATATAGTGAACCAGTGTAGTGAAGGTGAGTGGTAGTTGGTGATGTGTTATGATGGTGGTGAAGTAGTAGTGGTTGGTTGTGAAGTGGTGGTAGTGGTTGTGGTTTGTGGTAGTGGTGAGTGGTAGTGAGTTTGTGGTGGTGGTGGTGGTGATGGTGATGAAATGTGGTAGTTGTGGTGGTGGATATAGTGGTCAGTCATGAGTGAAGGTGGTGGTAGTTGTTGTTGTGTGTGATGGTGGTAGTGGTTGTGGTTGTTGTTGTGGTGAGTGGTGGTGGTTTGTGAGTAGTGGTGAGTGAGGTGGTGGTTGTGGTGAGGTGGTAGTGGTTTGTGGTGGTGGTGAAGGTGGTAGTGGTGAGTGGTTGTGAGTAGTGGTTTGTGGATGTGGTGAGTGGTTGTGTGGTGTGGGTAGTGGTGGTGGTGGTGGTTGTGGTGAGTGGTTGTGGTGATGGTGATGTGTGGTAGTTGTGGTGGTGGATATAGTAATTGATGTAGTGAAGGTGAGTGGTAGTTGTTGGTTGTATTGTGATGGTAGGTAGTGGTTGTGGATTTGTAGTAAGTGGTAGTGGTTTGTGGTTGTGCAAGTGGTGATGGTTGTGGTAGTGGTGGTGGTGATGGTGATGGTAATGGTAGTTGTGTGTGGTGGTGGATATAGTAATTGGTGTAATTGAAGGTGGTGAAGTGGTGTTGTTGTATTGTGATGGTTGTGAGTGGTTGTGGTTGTGGTAGTGGTAGTGGATTTGTGTGGTTGTAGTTTGTGATGAGTGGTAGTGGTAGTGGATTTGTGAGTAGCAGTGGTAGTGGTTGTGGATTTGTGATGGTGGTAGTGGTTTGTGGTTTGTTGGAAGTACAGTAGTGGTTTGGTAAAGTTGTGGTAGTGGTGATGAAATGTGGTAGTTGTGGTGGTGGATGTAGTAATTAGTGTAGTGAAGGTAGTGGTGTTATTTGTTGTATTGTGATAGTGTGAAGTGGTTGTGGTTGTGGTAGTGAGTTTGGCGTTGTGATGAGTGGTAGTGGTAGTGGATTTGTGGTGAGTGGTAGTGGTTGTGGTTTGTGAGTGAGTGGTGGTGGTGATGGTAATGTAGTTGTGGTGGTGGATATAAAGTGAATTGAGTGTAGTGAAGGTGAGTGGTAGTTGTTGTTGTGTGGGATGGTGGTAGTGGTTTGTGGTGAGTGGTGGTGGTGGTAGTGGTAGTGGTGGTGGTGATGGAGTGATGAAGTAATTGTAGTTGTGTGGTGGTGGATGCAGTAATTGATTATAGTGAAGGTAGTGGTGTTGTTGTTGTATTGTGATAGTGGTAGCAGTTGTGGATTTGTAGTGAGTAGTAGTGGTTGTGGTTGTATTGATGAAGTGGTGGTAGTGGTTGTAGTAGTAAGTAGTGGTAGTGGTTGTGGTGAGTGGTTGTGGTTGTGGTGAAGTGGTGAGTGGGTAGTGGTAGTGGTTGTGGTGAGTGGTGAAAGTGGTTGTGGACCTGTGGTGGTGAGGGTGGTGAGTGGTGGTAATAAGTATTGAAAGTGGTTGTGGTGGTGGATATAGTAATTGATGTAGTGAGGTGGTGGTGGTTGTTGTTGTGTTGTGATGTAGTGGAGTAAAGTGGTTGTGGTGTGA
>NW_024714645.1:0-15202 GCF_018991925.1 Homarus americanus
GTGGCCCAGAGGTAGCATTCCCCGGTCACAATTATAAGATCGTGGGTTCAAATCCTGGTGGGGTGAGGTGTTGATTATATGTAGAAGTCTGCTTGCTTTATTGGGCTAATGAAATATTTATGGGTCCTCCTTGTTTCGAAGCCGCATTTGGTAAAACGTTGCTCTGATCACCTAAGCGGCACGGGTGGTCCCCATTAGAGGTTCACGGTGCCATAAGCCCGTTGAAGAGGCTTTGTGTGAAATATAGCAGAATCTAGGAATGCTTTTAGTGTCCTGGTGGCCCACAGGTAGCGTTCCCCGGTCACAATTAGAAGATCGTGGTTTCGAATCCTGGTGGGGTGAGGTGTTGATTATATGAAGAAGTCCGCGTGCTTTATTGGACTAATGAAATATATATGGATCCTCGTGTTTCGAAGCCGCATTTGGTAAAACGTTGCTCTGATCACCTTAGCGGCACGGGTGGTCCCCATTAGAGGTTCACGGCGCCATAAGCTCGTTGAACAGGCTTTGTGTGAAATATAGCAGAGTCTAGGACTGCTTTTATTGTCCTGGTGGCCCAGAGGTAGCGTCCCCCGGTCACAATTAGAAGATCGTGGGTTCGAATCCTGGTGGGGTGAGGTGTTGATTATATGAAGAAGTCCGCGTGCTTTATTGGGCTAATAAAATATACCGCTGGATCGTGTTTCGAAGCGCATTTGGTAAAACGTTGCTCTACGATCACCTAGCGGCACGGGTGTTAGTCCCCATTAGAGGTTCACGGCACCAAAAGCTTCGTTGAACAGTCTTTGTGTGAAATATAGCAGAGTCTAGGACTGTTTTTAGTGTCCTTGTGGCCCAGAGGTAGCATTCCCCGGTCACAATTATAAGATCGTGGGTTCAAATCCTGGTGGGGTGAGGTGTTGATTATATGTAGAAGTCCGCGTGCTTTATTGGGCTAATGAAATATATATGGATCCTCCTGTTTCGAAGCCGCATTTGGTAAAACGTTGCTCTGATCACCTAAGCGGCACGGGTGTTCCCCATTAGAGGTTCACGGTGCCATAAGCAAGTTGAACAGGCTTTGTGTGAAATATAGCAGAGTCTAGGAATGCTTTTAGTGTCCTGGTGGCCCAGAGGTAGCATTCGCCGGTCACAATTATAAGATCGTGGGTTCAAATCCTGGTGGGGTGAGGTGTTGATTATATGTAGAAGTCCGCGTGCTTTATTGGGCTAATGAAATATATATGGATCCTTCTTGTTTCGAAGCCGCATATGGTAAAATTATGGTCTGATCACCTAAGCGGCACGGGTGGTCCCCATTAGAGGTTCACGGCGCCATAAGCTCGTTGAACAGGCTTTGTGTGAAATATAGCAGAGTCTAGGACTGCTTTTATTGTCCTGGTGGCCCAGAGGTAGCGTCCCCCGGTCACAATTATAAGATTGTGGGTTCAAATCCTGGTGGGGTGAGGTGTTGATTATATGTAGAAGTCCGCGTGATTTAATGGTCAAATGAAATATATATGGATCCTCGGGTTTCGAAGCCACATTTGGTAAAATGTTGCTCTGAAAACCTAAGCGGCACGGGGGGGGTCCCCATTAGAGGTTCACGGCGCCATAAGCTCGTTGAACAGGCTTTGTGTGAAATATAGCAAAGTCTAGGAATGCTTTTAGTGTCCTGGTGGGCCAGAGGTAGCGTTCCCCCGTCACAATTAGAAGATCGTTGGTTCGAATCCTGGTGGGGTAAGGTGTTGATTATATGAAGAAGTCCGCATACTTTATTGGGCTAATGAAATATATATGGATCCTCGTGTTTCGAAGCCGCATTTGGTAAAACGTTGCTCTGATCACCTAAGGGGCATGGGTGGTCCCCATTAGTGGTTCACGGCGCCATAAGCTCGTTGAACAGGCTTTGTGTGAAACATAACAGAGTCCAGGACTGCTTTTATTGTCCTGGTGGCCCATAGGTAGCGTTCCCCGGTCACAATTATAAGATCGTGGGTTCAAATCCTGGTGGGGTGAGGTGTTGGTTAAATGTAGAAGTCCGCGTGCTTTATTGGGCTAATGAAATATATATGCATCCTTCTTGTTTCGAAGCCGCATTTGGTAAAATGTTGGTCTGATCACATAAGCGGCATGGGTGGTCCCCTATAGTGGTTCACAGTGCCATAAGCTCGTTGAACAGGCTTTGTGTGAAATATAGTAGAGTCTAGGACTGCTTTTATTGTCCTGGTGGCCCAGAGGTAGCATACCCCGGTCACAATTATAAGATTGTGGGTTTGAATCCTGGTGGGCTGATGTGTTGATTATATGTAGAAGTCCGAGTGCTTTATTGGGCTAATGAAATATATATGGATCCTCGTGTTTCCAAGCCGGGTTTGGTAAAACGTTGATCTGATCACCTAAGCGGGACGGGTGGTCCCCATTAGAGGTTCATGGCGCCATAAGGTCGTTGAACAGGCTTTTTGTGAAATATAGTAGAGTCTAGGACTGCTTTTATTTTCCTGGTGGCCGGGGGTAGCATACCCCGGTCACAATTATAAGACTGTGGGTTTGAATCCTGGTGGGGTGAGGTGTTGATTATATTTAGAAGTCCGAGTGCTTTATTGGGCTAATGAAATATATTTGAATCCTCGTGTTTCGAAGCCGCATTTGGTAAAACGTTGCTCTGATCACCTAAGCGACACGGGTGGTCCCCTACGGTTCTAAACATAGCTTTCGTTGAACAGAGCTTTGTGTGAAACTCTGTAGAGTCTAGGACTGCTTATAGTGTCTGGTGGCCCATAGGTAGCGTTCCCGGTCAGGAGTAGAAGATCGTGGAGTTCCCAGGTCTCCTGAGGTGGGGTGAGTGTTGATTATATGAAAGAAGTCCAGCGTGCTGTTGGGCTAATAGAAATATATATGGATCCTAGATGTTCGAAGCTGCATTTGGTAAAACGTTGCTCTGATCACCTAAGCAGCAGCTGATTTGTCCCCATTAGGGGTTCACAGCGCCACGCTCGTTGTAGACAGGCTTTGTGTGAAATATAGCAGAGTCTAGGACTGCTTTTATTGTCCTGGTGGCCAAGAGGTAGCGTACCCCGGTCACAATTATAAGATCGTGGCTTCAAATCCTGGTGGGGTGAGGCGTTGATTATATGTAGAAGTCCGCGTGATTTATTGGGTTAATGAAATATATATGGATCCTCGTGTTTCGAAGCCGCATTTGGTAAAACGTTGCTCTGATCACCTAAGCGGCACGGGTGGTCCCCTATAGTGGTTCACAGCACCATAAGCTCGTTGAACAGGCTTTGTGTGAAATATAGCAGAGTCTAGGACTGCTTTTATTGTCCTAGTGGCCCAGAGGTAGCGTTCCCCGGTCACAATTATAAGTTCGTGGGTTCAAATCCTGGTGGGGTGAGGTGTTGATTATATGTAGAAGTCCGCGTGCTTTATTGGGCTAATGAAATATATTTGGATCCTCGTGTTTCGAAGCCAGATTTGGTAAAACGTTGCCCTGATCACCTAAGCGGCACGGGTGGTCCCCATTAGATGTTCATGGCGCCATAAGGTCGTTGAACAGACTTTCTGTGAAATATAGTAGAGTCTAGGACTGCTTTTATTGTCCTGGTGGCCCAAAGGTAGCATACCCCGGTCACAATTATAAGATCGTGGGTTTGAATCCTGGTAGGGTGAGGTGTTGATTATATGTAGAAGTCCGAGTGATTTATTGGGCTAATAAAATATATATGGATCCTCGTGTTTCCAAGCCGGATATGGTAAAATGTTGCTCTGATCACCTAAGCGACACGGGTGGTTCCCAGTAGAGGTTCATGGCGCCATAAGGTCGTTGAACAGTCTTTGTGTGAAATATAGTAGAGTCTAGGACTGCTTTTATTGTCCTGGTGGCCCAGGAGTATAGAGGTAGCGTTCCCCGGTCACAATTATAAGTTCGTGGGTTCAAATCCTGGTGGGGTGAGGTGTTGATTATATGTAGAAGTCCGCGTGCTTTATTGGGCTAATGAAATATATTTGGATCCTCGTGTTTCGAAGCCAGATTTGGTAAAACGTTGCCCTGATCACCTAAGCGGCACGGGTGGTCCCCATTAGATGTTCATGGCGCCATAAGGACGTTGAACAGACTTTGTGTGAAATATTATAGTAGAGTCTAGGACTGCTTTTATTGTCCTGGTTGCCCAGAGTTATATTCCTCGGTCGTACAATTAGAAGATCGTGGCTTCAAATCCTGGTGGGTGAGTTGATTATATGTTGAAGTCCGCGGATTATTGTTAATGAAATATATATGATCCTCGTGTTTCAAGCCGTGATTTGCAAACGTTGCCTGATCACCTGCCGCACGGGTGGTCCCCATAGGTTCACAGCCGCCTATAAGCTCGCTGGAACAGGTTTTGTGTGAAATATAGCAGAGTCTAGGACTGCTTTTATTGTCCTGGTGGCCCAGAGGTAGCATACCCCGGTCACAATTATAAGATCGTGGGTTTGAATCCTGGTAGGGTGAGGTGTTGATTATATGTAGAAGTCCGAGTGATTTATTGGGCTAATGAAATATATATGGATCCTCGTGTTTCCAAGCCGGATTTGGTAAAATGATGCTCTGATCACCTAAGCGACACGGGTGGTCCCCAGTAGAGGTTCATGGCGCCATAAGGTCGTTGAACAGTCTTTGTGTGAAATATAGTAGAGTCTAGGACTGCTTTTATTGTCCTGGTGGCCCAGAGGTAGCATACCCCGGTCACAATTATAAGATCGTGGGTTTGAATCCTGGTAGGGTGAGGTGTTGATTATATGTAGAAATCCGAGTGATTTATTGGGCTAATGAAATATATATGGATCCTCGTGTTTCCAAGCCGGATTTGGTAAAACGTTGCTCTGATCACCTAAGCGGCACGGGTGGTCCCCATTAGAGGTTCACGGCGCCATAAGCTCGTTGAACAGGCTTTGTGTGAAATATACCAGAGTCTAGGACTGCTTTTTTTGTCCTGGTGGCCCAGAGGTAGCGTTCCCCGGTCACAATTCTAAGATCGTGGGTTCAAATCCTGGTGGGGTGAGGTGTTGATTATATGTAGAAGTCTGCTTGCTTTATTGGGCTAATGAAATATTTATGGATCCTCCTTGTTTCGGAGCCGCATTTGGTAAAACGTTGCTCTGATCACCTAAGCGGCACGGGTGGTCCCCATTAGAGGTTCACGGTGCCATAAGCCCGTTGAACAGGCTTTGTGGGAAATATAGCAGAGTCTAGGACTGCTTTTATTGTCCTGGTGGCCCAGAGGTAGCATTCCCCGGTCACAATTATAAGATCGTGGGTTCAAATCCTGGTGGTATGAGGTGTTGATTATTTGTAGAATTCCGCGTGCTTTATTGGGCTAATGAAAAATATATGGATCCTCGGGTTTCGAAGCCGCATTTGGTAAAACGTTGCTCTGATCACCTAAGCGGCACAGGTGGTCCCCATTAGAGGTTCACGGCGCCATAATCTCGTTGAACAGGCTTTGTGTGAAATATAGCAGAGTCGAGGAATGCTTTTAGTTTCCTGGTGGCCCAGAGGTAGCGTCCCCCGGTCACAATTATAAGACCGTGGGTTCAAATCCTGGTGGGGTGAGGTGTTGATTAAATGTAGAAGTCCGCGTGCTATATTGGGCTAATAAAATATATATGGATCCTTCTTGTTTCGAAGCCGCATTTGGTAAAATGTTGGTCTGATCACCTAAGCGGCACGGGTGGTCCCCAGTAGAGGTTCACGGCGCCATAAGCTCGTTGAAAAGGCCTTGTGTGAAATATAGCAGAGTCTAGGACTGCTTTTATTATCCTGGTGGCCCAGAGGTAGCGTCCCCCGGTCACAATTATAAGATTGTGGGTTCAAATCCTGGTGGGGTGAGGTGTTGATTATATGTAGAAGTCCGCATGCTTTAATGGTCTAATGAAATATATATGGATCCAAGGGGTTTCGAAGCCACATTTGGTAAAACGTTGGTCTGATCACCTAAGTTGCATGGGTGGTTCCCATTAGAGGTTCTCGGCGCCATAAGCTCGATGTACAGGCTGGTGTGAAATATAGCAGAGTCTAGGAATGCTTTAATTTCTGGGTATTCAGGAGGTAGCGCCCCGGGTCACAATTATAAGATCGTGAGTTCGAATCCTGGTGGAGTGAGGTGTTGATTATATGTAGAAGTCCGCGTGCTCTTTTAGGCTAATGAAATATATATGAATCCTTGTGTTTCGAAGCCGGATTTGGTAAAACGTTGCTCTGATCACCTAAGCGGCACGGATGGTCCCCATTAGAGGTTCACAGCGCCATAAGCTCGTTGAACAGGCTTTTTGTGAAATATAGCAGAGTCTAGGAATGCTTTAGTGTCCTGGGTGGCCCAGAGGTAGCGTTCCCCGGTCACAATTAGAAGATCGTGGGTTCGAATCCTGGTGGGGTGAGGTGTTGATTATATGAAGAAGTCCGCATACTTTATTGGGCTAATGAAATATATATGGATCCTCGTGTTTCGAAGCCGCATTTGGTAAAACGTTGCTCTGATCACCTAAGCGGCATGGTTGGTCCCCATTAGAGGTTCACGGCGCCATAAGCTCGCTGAACAGGCTTTGTGTGAAATATAGCAGAGTCTAGGACTGCTTTTATTGTCCTGGTGGCCCAGAGGTAGCATACCCCGGCCACAATTATAAGATTGTGGGTTTGAATCCTGGTGGGGTGAGGTTTTGATTATATGTAGAAGTCCGAGTGCTTTATTGGGCTAATGAAATATATATGGATCCTCGTGTTTCCAAGCCGGGTTTGGTAAAACGTTCATCTGATCACCTAAGCGGCACGGGTGGTCCCCATTAGAGGTTCATGGCGCCAAAAGGTCGTTGAACAGGCTTTTTGTGAAATATAGTAGAGTCTAGGACTGCTTTTATTTTCCTGGTGGCCGAGAGGTAGCATACCCCGGTCACAATTATTAGACTGTGGGTTTGAATCCTGGTGGGGTGAGGTGTTGATTATATTTAGAAGTCCGAGTGCTTTATTGGGCTAATGAAATATATTTGAATCCTCGTGTTTCGAAGCTGCATTTCGTAAAACGTTGCTGTGATCACCTAAGCGGCACGGGTGGTCCCCTACAGTGGTTCACGGCGCCATAAGCTCGTTGAACAGGCTTTGTGTGAAATATAACAGAGTCTAGGACTGCTTATGGTGTCCTGGTGGCCCATAGGTAGCGTTCCCCGGTCAGAATTAGAAGATCGTGGGTTCGAATCCTGGTGGGGTGAGGTGTTGATTATATGAAGAAGTCCGCGTGCTTTGTTGGGCTAATGAAATATATATTGATCCTCGTGTTTCGAAGCTGCATTTGGCAAAACGTTGCTCTGATCACCTAAGTGGCAGCGGTTGTCCCCATTAGAGGTTCACAGCGCCATAAGCTCGTTGAACAGGCTTTGTGTGAAATATAGTAGAGTCTAGGACTGCTTTTATTGTCCTGGTGGCCCAGAGGTAGCATACCCCGGTCACAATTATAAGATCGTGGCTTCAAATCCTGGTGGGGTGAGGCGTTGATTATATGTAGAAGTCCGCGTGATTTATTGGGTTAATGAAATATATATGGATCCTCGTGTTTCGAAGCCGCATTTGGTAAAACGTTGCTCTGATCACCTAAGCGGCACGGGTGGTCCCCTATAGTGGTTCACAGCACCATAAGCTCGTTGAACAGGCTTTGTGTGAAATATAGCAGAGTCTAGGACTGCTTTTATTGTCCTAGTGGCCCAGAGGTAGCGTTCCCCGGTCACAATTATAAGTTCGTGGGTTCAAATCCTGGTGGGGTGAGGTGTTGATTATATGTAGAAGTCCGCGTGCTTTATTGGGCTAATGAAATATATTTGGATCCTCGTGTTTCGAAGCCAGATTTGGTAAAACGTTGCCCTGATCACCTAAGCGGCACGGGTGGTCCCCATTAGATGTTCATGGCGCCATAAGGACGTTGAACAGACTTTGTGTGAAATATAGTAGAGTCTAGGACTGCTTTTATTGTCCTGGTGGCCCAAAGGTAGCATACCCCGGTCACAATTATAAGATCGTGGGTTTGAATCCTGGTAGGGTGAGGTGTTGATTATATGTAGAAGTCCGAGTGATTTATTGGGCTAATGAAATATATATGGATCCTCGGGTTTCCAAGCCGGATATGGTAAAATGTTGCTCTGATCACCTAAGCGACACGGGTGGTCCCCAGTAGAGGTTCATGGCGCCATAAGGTCGTTGAACAGTCTTTGTGTGAAATATAGTAGAGTCTAGGACTGCTTTTATTGTCCTGGTGGCCCAGAGGTAGCATACCCCGGTCACAATTATAAAATCGTGGGTTTGAATCCTGGTAGGGTGAGGTGTTGATTATATGTAGAAATCCGAGTGATTTATTGGGCAAATGAAATATATATGGATCCTCGTGTTTCCAAGCCGGATTTGGTAAAATGTTGCTCTGATCACCTAAGCGACACGGGTGGTCCCCATTAGAGGTTCATGGCGCCATAAGGTCGTTGAACAGTCTTTGTGTGAAATATAGTAGAGCCTAGGACTGCTTTTATTGTCCTGGTTGCCCAGAGTTAGCATTCCCCGGTCACAATTAGAAGATCGTGGCTTCAAATCCTGGTGGGGTGAGGCGTTGATTATATGTTGAAGTCCGCGTGATTTATTGGGCTAATGAAATATATATGGGTCCTCGTGTTTCGAAGCCGGATTTGGTAAAGCGTTGCTCTGATCACCTAAGCGGCACGGATGGTCCCCATTAGAGGTTCACGGCGCCATAAGCTCGTTGAACAGGTTTTGTGTGAAATATAGCAGAGTCTAGGACTGCTTTTATTGTCCTGGTGGACCAGAGGTAGCGTTCGCCGGTCACAATTATAAGATCGTGGGTTCAAATCCTGGTGGGGTGAGGTGTTGATTATATGTAGAAGTCCGCGTGCTTTATTGGGCTAATGAAATATATATGGATCCTCGTGTTTCCAAGCCGGATATGGTAAAATGTTGCTCTGATCACCTAAGCGACACGGGTGGTCCCCAGTAAAGGTTCATGGCGCCATAAGGTCGTTGAACAGTCTTTGTGTGAAATATATTAGAGTCTAAGACTGCTTTTATTGTCCTGGTGGCCCAGAGGTAGCATACCCCGGTCACAATTATAAGATCGTGGGTTTGAATCCTGGTAGGGTGAGGTGTTGATTATATATAAGAAATCAGTGATTTATTGGGCTAATAAAGAAATATATATGGATCCTCGTGTTTCCAAGCCGGATTTGGTAAAGCGTTGCTCTGATCACCTAAGCGGCACGGGTGGTCCCCATTAGAGGTTCACGGCGCCATAAGCTCGTTGAACAGGCTTTGTGTGAAATATACCAGAGTCTAGGACTGCTTTTTTTGTCCTGGTGGCCCAGAGGTAGCGTTCCCCGGTCACAATTCTAAGATCGTGGGTTCAAATCCTGGTGGGGTGAGGTGTTGATTATATGTAGAAGTCTGCTTGCTTTATTGGGCTAATGAAATATTTATGGATCCTCCTTGTTTCGGAGCCGCATTTGGTAAAACGTTGCTCTGATCACCTAAGCGGCACGGGTGGTCCCCATTAGAGGTTCACGGTGCCATAAGCCCGTTGAACAGGCTTTGTGGGAAATATAGCAGAGTCTAGGACTGCTTTTATTGTCCTGGTGGCCCAGAGGTAGCATTCCCCGGTCACAATTATAAGATCGTGGGTTCAAATCCTGGTGGTATGAGGTGTTGATTATTTGTGGAATTCCGCGTGCTTTATTGGGCTAATGAAAAATATATGGATCCTCGGGTTTCGAAGCCGCATTTGGTAAAACGTTGCTCTGATCACCTAAGCGGCACAGGTGGTCCCCATTAGAGGTTCACGGCGCCATAATCTCGTTGAACAGGCTTTGTGTGAAATATAGCAGAGTCTAGGAATGCTTTTAGTTTCCTGGTGGCCCAGAGGTAGCGTCCCCCGGTCACAATTATAAGACCGTGGGTTCAAATCCTGGTGGGGTGAGGTGTTGATTAAATGTAGAAGTCCGCGTGCTATATTGGGCTAATAAAATATATATGGATCCTTCTTGTTTCGAAGCCGCATTTGGTAAAATGTTGGTCTGATCACCTAAGCGGCACGGGTGGTCCCCAGTAGAGGTTCACGGCGCCATAAGCTCGTTGAAAAGGCCTTGTGTGAAATATAGCAGAGTCTAGGACTGCTTTTATTATCCTGGTGGCCCAGAGGTAGCGTCCCCCGGTCACAATTATAAGATTGTGGGTTCAAATCCTGGTGGGGTGAGGTGTTGATTATATGTAGAAGTCCGCATGCTTTAATGGTCTAATGAAATATATATGGATCCAAGGGGTTTCGAAGCCACATTTGGTAAAACGTTGGTCTGATCACCTAAGTTGCATGGGTGGTTCCCATTAGAGGTTCTCGGCGCCATAAGCTCGATGTACAGGCTTTGTGTGAAATATAGCAGAGTCTAGGAATGCTTTTAGTTTCCTGGTGGCCCAGAGGTAGCGTCCCCCGGTCACAATTATAAGATTGTGGGTTCAAATCCTGGTGGGGTGAGTTGTTGATTATATGTAGAAGTCCGCGTGCTTTAATGGTCTAATGAAATATATATGGATCCTCGGGTTTCGAAGCCACATTTGGTAAAACGTTGCTCTGATCACCTAAGCGGCGGGGGATCCCCATTAGAGGTTCACGGCGCCGCCAGCTCGTTGAACAGGCTTTGTGTGAAATATAGCAGAGTCTAGGAATGCTTTTAGTGTCCTGGTGGGCCAAAGGTAGCGTTCCCCGGTCACAATTAGAAGATCGTGGGTTCGAATCCTGGTGGGGTGAGTTGTTGATTATATGAAGAAGTCCGCGTGCTTTATTGGGCTAATGAAATATATATGGATCCTCGTGTTTCGAAGCCGCATTTAGTAAATCGTTGCTCTGATCACCTAAGCGGTACGGGTGGTCCTCATTTGAGGTTTACGGTGCCTTAAGCTCGTTGAACTGGCTTTGTGTGAAATATAGCAGAGTCTAGGACTGCTTTTATTGTTCCTGGTGGCCCAGAGGTAGCGTCCCCCGGTCACAATTATAAGATCGTGGGTTCAAATCCTGGTGGGGTGAGGTGTTGATTATATGTAGAAGTCAGCGTGCTTTATTGGGCTAATGAAATATATATGGATCCTCGTGTTTCGAAGCCAGATTTGGTAAAACGTTGCCCTGATCACCTAAGCGGCACGGGTGGTCCCCATTAGAGGTTCATGGCGCCATAAGCTCGTTGAACAAGCTTTCTGTGAAATATAGCAGAGTCTAGGAATGCTTTTAGTGTCCTGGTGGCCCAGAGGTAGCATTCCCCGGTCACAATTATAAGATCGTGGGTTCAAATCCTGGTAGGGTAGTGTTGATTAAATGTAGAGATCCGGCGTGCTTTATTGGGCCGTAAACCACTATGGATCCTTCTTGTTTGACGTGTTTGGTAAAATGTTGGTCCTGATCACACCTAAGCGGCTTGCGGTGGTCCCCATTAGAGGTTCACGGCGCCATAAGCTCCGTTCAACAGGCTTTGTGTGAAATATAGCAGAGTCTAGGACTGCTTTTTATTGTCCTGGTGGCCCAGAGTGGCGTCCTTGATCCTGAATTATAAGATTGTGGGTTCAAATCCTGGTAAGGGTGAGGTGTTGATTGTATGTAGAAGTCCGCGTGCTGGGCTAATGAAATATATATATGGATCCTCGTGTTTCGAAGCCGGATTTGGTAAAACGTTGCTCTGAACACCTAAGCGGCACTGGTGGTCCCCAGTAGAGGTTCACGGCGCCATAAGCTCGTTCAACAGGCTTTGTGTGAAATATAACAGCGTTCTAGGACTGCTTTCTGTCTCCTGGTGGCCCAGAGGTAGCGTTCCCCGGTCACAATTATATGATCATGGGTTTGAATCCTGGTGGGGTGAGGTGTTGATTATATTTAGAAGTCCGCATGCTTTATTCTATTTGTAGAATATATATGGATCTGTATTTCCCAAGCGGGTTTGACCGTGTGCTCTGATCACCCTGGCGGCAGGTGGTCCCCATTAGGGTTCATGGCTTTTCGTTAGTTCAGAACCGTCTTTGTGTAGAAAGCGCAAGTAGAGTCTAGGACTGCTTTTATTGTCCTGGTGGCCCAGAGGTAGCATTCCCCGGTCACAATTATAAGATCGTGGGTTCAAATCCTGGTGGGGTGAGGTGTTGATTATATGTAAAAGTTCGCGTGCTTTATTGGGCTAATGAAATATATATGGATCCTCGTGTTTCGAAGCCGGATTTGGTAAAACGTTGCTCCTATCACCTAAGCGGCATGGGTGGTCCCCATTAGAGGTTCATGGCGCCATAAGCTCGTTGAACAGGCTTTGTGTGAAATATAGCAAAGTCTAGGACTGCTTTTAGTGTCCTGGTGGGCCAGAGGTAGCGTTCCCCGGTCACAATTAGAAGATCGTTGGTTCGAATCCTGGTGGGGTGAGGTGTTGATTATATGAAGAAGTCCGCGTGCTTTATTGGGCTAATGAAATATTTATGGATCCTCGGGTTTCGAAGCCACATTTGGTAAAATGTTGCTCTGATCACCTAAGCGGCACGGGGGGTCCCCATCAGAGGTTCACGGCGCCATAAGCTCGTTGAACAGGCTTTGTGTGAAATATACCAGAGTCTAGGACTGCTTTTATTGTCCTGGTGGCCCAGAGGTAGCATTCCCCGGTCACAATTATAAGATCGTGGGTTCAAATCCTGGTGGGGTGAGGTGTTGATTATATGTAAAAGTCTGCTTGCTTTATTGGGCTAATGACATATTTATGGATCCTCCTTGTTTCGAAGCCGCATTTGGTAAAACGTTCCTCTGATCACCTAAGCGGCACGGGTGGTCCCCATTAGAGGTTCACGGTGCCATAAGCCCGTTGAACAGGCTTTGTGTGAAATATAGCAGAGTTTAGGACTGCTTTTATTGTCCTGGTGGCCCAGAGGTAGCGTTCCCCGGTCACAATTATAAGATCGTGGGTTCAAATCCTGGTGGGGTGAGGTGTTCATTATATGTTGAAGTCCGCATGCTTTAATGGTCTAATGAAATATATATGGATCCTCGGGTTTCGAAGCCACATTTGGTAAAACGTTGCTCTGATCACCTAAGCGGCACGGGGGACCCCATTAGAGGTTCACGGCGCCATAAGCTCGTTGAACAGGCTTTGTGTAAAATGTACCAGAGTCTAGGACTGCTTTTATTGTCCTGGTGGCCCAGTGGTAGCATTCCTCGGTCACACTTATAAGATCGTGGGTTCAAATCCTGGTGGGGTGAGGTGTTGATTATATGTAGAAGTCTGCTTGCTTTATTGGGCTAATGAAATATTTATGGATCCTCTCCTTGTTCGAAGCGCATTTGGTAAAAGCGTTATCGTCCACCTAAAGCGGCAGGAGATGAATTATTAGAGGTTCACGGTGCCATAAGCTCGTTAGACAGGCTTTGTGTGAAATATAGCAGAGTCTAGGACTGCTTTTTATTGTCCTGGTGGCCCAGAGGTGGCGTTCCCGGTCACAATTATATAAGATCGTGGGTTCAAATCCTGAGTGGGGTGGTGTTGATTATATGTTGAAGTCCGTGCTTTAATGAATCTAATGAAATATATATGGATCCTGGTTTCGAAGCCACATTTGGTAAAACGTTGCTCTGATCACCTAAAAGCGTACGGGGGTCCCCATTAGAGGTTCACGGCGCCATAAGCTCGTTGAACAGGCTTTGTGTGAAATATAGCAAAGTCTAGGAATGCTTTTAGTGTCCTGGTGGGTCAGAGGTAGCGTTCCCCGGTCACTATTAGAAGATCGTTGGTTCGAATCCTGGTGGGGTGAGGTGTTGATTATATGAAGAAGTTGGCGTGCTTTATTGGGCTAATGAAATATATATGGATCCTCATGTTTCGAAGCCTCATTTGGTAAAACGTTGCTCTGATCACCTAAGCGGCATGGGTGGTCCCCATTAGAGGTTCACTGCGCCATAAGCTCGTTGAACAGGCTTTGTGTGAAATATAGCCGAGTCTAGGACTGCTTTTATTGTCCTGGTGGCCCAGAGGTAGCATACCCCGGTCACAATTATAAGACCGTGGGTTTGAATCCTGGTGGGGTGAGGTGTTGATTATATGTAGAAGTCCGAGTGCTTTATTGGGCTAATGAAATATATTTGAATCCTCGTATTTCGAAGCCGCATTTGGTAAAACGTTGCTCTGATCACCTAAGCTGCACGGTTGGTCCCCTATAGTGGTTCACGGCGCCATAAGCTCGTTGAACACGCTTTGTGTGAAACATATCAGAGTCTAGGACTGCTTTTATTGTCCTGGTGGCCCAGAGGTAGCATTCCCCGGTCACAATTATAAGATCGGGGGTTCAAATCCTGGTGGGGTGAGGTGTTGATTATATGTAGAAGTCTGCTTGCTTTATTGGGCTAATGAAATATTTATGGATCCTCCTTGTTTCGAAGCCGCATTTGGTGAAACGTTGCTCTGATCACCTAAGCGGCACGGGTGGTCCCCATTAGAGGTTCACGGTGCCATAAGCCCGTTGAACAGGCTTTGTGTGAAATATAGCAGAGTCTAGGACTGCTTTTATTGTCTTGGTGGCCCAGAGCTAGCGTTCCCCGGTCACAATTATAAGATCGTGGGTTCAAATCCTGGTGGGGTGAGGTGTTGATTATATGTTGAAGTCCGCGTGCTTTAATGGTCTAATGAAATATATATGGATCCTCGTGTTTCGAAGCCACATTTGGTAAAACGTTGCTCTGATCACCTAAGCGGCACAGGGGGTCCCCATTAGAGGTTCACGGCGCCATAAGCCCGTTGAACACGCTTTGTGTGAAATATAGCAGAGTCTAGGACTGATTTTATTGTCCTGGTGGCCCAGAGGTAGCGTTCCCCGGTCACAATTATAAGATCGTGGGTTCAAATCCTGGTGGGGTGAGGTGTTGATTATATGTAGAAGTCCGCGTGATTTAATGGTCAAATGAAATATATATGGATCCTCGGGTTTAGAAGCCACATTTGGTAAAACGTTGCTCTGATCACCTAAGCGGCACGGGTGGTCCCCATTAGAGGTTCACGGCGCCATAAGCTCGTTGAACTGGCTTTGTGTGAAATATAGCAGAATCTAGGACTGCTTTTATTGTCCTGGTGGCCTAGAGGTAGCGTTCCCCGGTCACAATTATTAGATCGTGGGTTCAAATCCTGGTGGGGTGAGGTGTTG
>NW_024714646.1:0-12425 GCF_018991925.1 Homarus americanus
CGAAACAAGCGTATTGTTGAGAAGTAATGGGTGCCTGGGTGGGGGGGGGGGGGCAAGGTGAGTTGGGTTAGGTTAGGGTTAGTAGTTAGTGAGTTTGGTAAATTCTTAAAAATTTTATATTTTTTGAAAATTTTGGAGAAAATTTCGAAAATTTTTGTAGTAATTTTATTTTTTTGGAAATTTTTAGGTTTTGGAAATTATAATTTTGTATTACTTGAAAATTTCTGAGATTTTTATAATTTTAGTATTTTTTGTGAATTTCTGGTAAATTTTTGAAAATTTTGTAAAATTTTCGAATTTGGGGAATTTTTTGCAATTTGGAAAATTTTGAAATTTTTACAAAATTTTGGAAATTTTTTTGAGAAATTTTGGTAAATTTCTGAAAGTATTTTGGAAAAATTTCGTAATTTTGAAATTTTTGTAAATTTTCGACAATTTTTGGGTTTTGTTTTGGGAATTTTCTGGGAAAATTTTCTGAAAATTTGGGGAAAATTGTTTAAAAAGTCCTGAAATTTTTGGAAAATTTCAAATTTCGTTAATTTTTAAAAATGGGGAAATTTTGGTAATTTTTAAAATTTGGAGTAATTTTGGAAAATTTTAGTAATATTTTGGAAAATTTTGAAAAACTTTGAATTTTTTGAAAATTTTCGAGAATTTTCTGAAAATTTGGAAAATTTTTGAATTTTTAGAAAATTGTTGAAAATGTTGAAAAATTTCGAAAATTTGGAAAATTTCTGAAAATTTCTGAAAATTTTTGAGTAAATTTTTGAAAATTTTGGAAAAATTTGGTAATTTGAAAATTTTGCTTCTTAGAAAATTTTTAGTGTCTTGGGAAACGATTTTGAATATTTTGGGATTAATTTCAGTAATCTCTGAAAATCTTGAAAATTTTAGAATTTCTCGAAAATTTCTGAAAATCTTTGGAAAATTTCGAACTTTTGGGAAAATCTTTGAAAACCTTGGAGAACTCTGGTAACCTTGGGAGAAATTTGAAAATTCCCCGAAAATCTTGGAAATGAAAATCTCTGAAAGTAATTTTGGGGGTAATTTTGAAAATTGGAGTTTTGAAAATTTCGGTAATTTGGGAAAATTTTAAAATTTTAGAATTTGGGGATTTTGAAAATTTGTTCTGGAGTAAATTTGATAATTTTCTGAGTAATTTAAGTAATTTTGGAAAGTTTTCGAAATTTTTGGGATTTTCTGAAAATTTTCTGAAAATTTTAGGAAAATTTTCGATTTTTTGGAGAATTTTGAAAATTTTGGTAATTTTCGAAATTTTGGGTGAATTTTAAAATTGAAATTTGAAAAATTTGAAATTTTTGGTAATTTTTTGGAAAATTTTGATTTAATTTTCTGGTAATTTAGTGAAATTTTGAAAATTTCGAAATTTTTGGGATTTTCTGAAAATTTTCTGAAAATTTTATAGTATTTGGATTTTTGAGAGAATTTTTTGGAAAATTTTGAAAAATTTTCGGAATTTTGAAAAATTTTGAAAATTTGAAATTTTTTGAAAATTTTTGAAATTTTTGGTAAATTTTGAAAATTTTGACAATTTTCGAAATTTTCGGTAATTTGAAAATTTGGTTCGGAATTTTTGAAAATTTTGAAAATTTTTTGAAAATTTTCTGTAGTTTTTGAAATTCTTGGTGAGTTTCGAAATTTTCGAAATTCTTGGAAAATTTTGGAAATTTTTGGGATTTTCTGTAAATTTTTGAAAATTTCTTTTGTAAATTTTCGGATTAAAATTTTGGAAATTTTCTTGATAATTTTGGTAATTTTTCGGTAATTTGGGAAAATTGTTGAAAATTTTGAAAAATTCGAAATTTTTGGAAAATTTTCTGAAAATTTCTGTAAAATTTTGATATTTTGGAAAATTTTTGAAAATTGTTTTGAGTATTTTGAAAATTTTTCTGAAAATTTTGAAATTTCTTTAAAATTTAGAATTTTGGGAATATTTTCTGTAAATTTCTGAGTAATCTTGGAAAATTTTCGAAATTTTGGATTTTCTTAAATTTTCTGAAAATTTCTGAAATTTTCGGATTTTGGGAAAATTTTTGAAAATTTTGGTAATTTCGAAAATTTTTGAGTAATCTGAAATTTCTGAAAATTTCTGAAAATTTCTGAAATTTTTGGGTTAATTTCGAATTTGAAAATTTTTGAAAGTTTTGAGTGTAATTTGAGTAATTTGAAATTTTTGGAAAATTTTCTGAAATTTTCTGAAAATTTTGGGAAAATTTTGGAAATTTTTTGAAACATTTTAAAAATTTTGTTATTTTCTTTAGAAGATTTCGAAAATTTTGAAAATTTTCGAATTTTTTGGGATTTTCTGAAAATTTTGAAAATTTGAAAATTTTCTGGATTTTGGGAAATTTTTGAATTTGGGAATTTGTAGTAATCTGAAATTTTTCGGAAATTTTGGGGAAATTTTTGAAAATTTGAAAAATTCCGAATTTTTCAAAATTTTCTAAATTTCTGTAATTTGGAAAATTTGGGAGAATTGTAATTCTTTGTAAAATTTTTGAAATATTTTGGAAATTTTTCGGAAAATTTGAAAATTGTTGAATTTTCTTGAAATTTTCTGAAAATTTTGAAAATTTTAAAATTTGAAAATTTTGAGTAATTTCCGTAATTTCGAAAATTTTGGAAATTTCGGAAAATTTTTGAGTTTTGAATATTTCGAAAATTTTTGGGAATTTTCTGAAATTTTCTTAAATTTTGGAAAAATTGTATATTTTTTAAATTTTGGAAATTTTGGTAATTTCGAATTTTTGAAAATTTTCTGAGTAATTTCAAAGTAATTTGAAATTTTCTGGAAATTTTATAGGTTTTTGGGGAAAATTTTCCGAAAGTTTCTGGAAAATTTTGGACAATTTTTGAAATTTTGAGTAAATTTGTAAGTTCTTGGAATTTGGATAATTTTTTGAACATTTCTGAAAAAATTCCAGAATTTTTGGAAATTTTTCTGTAAATTTCTTTAAAATTTTGAAATTTGGGAAAATTTTTGAAAATTTTGAAAATTTTTGAAATTTTGGAAAATTTTGGAATTTTGGAAATTTTTTGAAAATTTTCGAAATTTTCTGAAAATTTTTGGAAATTTTTCGAATATTTTTGGGAATTTTCATTCCATCTTACGCAACTAAGAAGAAGAGTTTGTTGAGTTTCATAGTCTCAAATTTTTGCAATTTTATACCAAAATCTGCACTGAGGGTCTGACCTTTGGGTAGAAGGCCGCTGCCCGGATGTATGATGTTTTTGGATCCAACGAGCCATCTGTGAAGTATCATGCTAAAATCGTGTCCTGGGCAATATAGGGCCTGCAGGCTTTTTGCGTCATCCTCTCGAGGTAGGCTTTTACTATCGCCTAGGGCTTGCACCTCTTGAATGTAATGGTGAGGGTCTTATGGTGAGGAACTACGTAACCATTTTTTGTAATTAGAACAATTTTAGGTAAATTTATACCTCTAAAATTTTAAAATGTTTTAATGATTTTAAAAATTAAAATTAAAATTTTTTAGGTACTTGAAAATTCTTTTCCGAGTAATTTGAAAATTTGAAAATTTTTGAAAAATTTTAAAAATTTTTGAAATTTTTAAAGTACCAGAGTTTTGGAAATTTTCTGAAAGTAATTTTTCCCATTAATTTTAGTATTTCAAAATTTTTGGGAAAATTGGGAAAAATTTTAGAGAATTTTATGCACTAGAATTTGAAGATTTCGTAATCACAGAGGTCTGACCTTGGGTGTATAAGGCTGGATGTATAAGGATGTTTTGGATCCAAATGCTTCATCTGTTAAGGATTATGCTTTGCCTGCTGCATGGTGTATTTGCTATTTTTTTATGCCCTTCTGAGGTATTTTTATTATCGCCCAGGGTTTAACTTTGAATGTGGCTGGTGGAGAGCCCATGGTGGAGGAACCATGCAAATCCATTTTTGAAAAACAAAACCACCAGAAAATTTTTTTGGAAAAATTTTCTAAAAATTTTGGGAAATGTTTTGAAATATTTTGAAAAATTGAAATTGCAATGATGAAATTTTTGGTGAAAAAATTTACAATTTTCGGATAATTAGAGGAATTTTTAAAAACTGGAAAAATTTTGTAAATTTTTTTTGAAAAATCAGAAAATTTTAGAAAAATTTTGAAAATTCTTCAAATTAAGTATTTCGAAATTCGGTACCAAGTACTAAAATTTTGGAAAATTGATAATTTTTGAATATTTTGTGTACCCTTAATTTATTTTTTGAATTTTGGTAATTTTTGAAAATTTTTTGGAAAAATTCTCCAAAAAATTTTTCAGAGGGTCTAACCTCAGGTGTAGCGCCTGCCCCGATGTATGATGCTGGATCCACCGAGCCAGGCCCAGAAGTGTCGCCAGACCACGGTGTCTCGGTGGCTATGGTTTCCAGAGTTATTTTTTTTGAGGTCATCCTTCTCGAGGGCTTTTATCATCGCCTAGGTTTGCAATTTTTGAATGACAGAGAGCTCCACAGAGATGCAATCCATTTTAAAAATGTGAACAATTTCAGAAAATTAAAAAAATTTTCTGAAAATTTTGGGAAATGTTTTGAAGAGTTTTTAAAATTTTAAAAATCCTTCTGGAGGTAGGCTTTACTATCGCCTAGGTCGGTAATTTTGAATGTGGCTGGTGGAGAGCTCCATGGTGGAGGAACTACGTAACCATTTTTTGAAAAATTGTAAACAATTTAAGAAAATTTTTGGAAAATTTTTGGAAAATTTTGGGAAATGTTTTGAAATATTTTGAAAAATTTTCTGAAAATTGTGAAATATTTTGAAATTTTTGAAAAATTTTTGAAAACTTTTGGAAATTTCTGAAATTTTTTGAAAATTTTTGAAAATTTTGGAAAATTTTTGAAATTTTTTTGAAAAATTTTGAAAATTTTGGGAAAATTTTTGAAAATTTTCTGAAAAATTTGGGAAATGTTTTAAAATATTTTGAAAAATTTTGGAAAATTTTGGAAAATTTTTGGAAAATTTTCTGAAAATTTTGTGAAATTTTGTGAAATTTTTGGAAAATTTTTGGAAAATTTCTGAAAATTTTTCGGGTAATTTTTGAATATTTTTGAAATTTTTTGGAAAATTTTTGAAATTTTTTTGAAAATTTTTGAAATTTTTTTGAAAATTTTTGAAAATTTTTGGAAAATTTTTGAAAAATTTCCGAAAATTTCCGAAAATTTTTCAGGGGGTCTGACCTTGGGTGTAGAAGGCCGCTCCGGATGTATGATGTTTTGGATCCACCGAGCCATCTGTGAAGTATCATGCTGCATCTGCCGGTGTCTCGGTGGCTATGGCTTGAGTTATTTTTTTGAGGTCCTCCTTCTGGAGGTAGGTTTACTATCGCTCAGGGTCGGTAATTTTGAATGTGGCTGGTGGAGAGCTCCATGGTGGAGGAACATGCAACCATTTTTTTGAAAATTCAGAACAATTTTAGAAAATTTTGAAAATTTTCTGAAAATTTTGGGAAATGTTTTTGAAACATTTTGAAAAATTTTCGAAAAATTTTTGAAAATTTTTTGAGTATTTTGAAAAATTTCCGAAAATCTTTTGAAAGTAAATTTTGGAAAATTTTTGGAAAAATGTTTTGAAATATTTTGAAAATTTTTTGAAAATTTTTGAAAATTTTTTGAAAATTTTTGAAAATTTTCTGAAAATTTTCTGAAAATTTTTTGAAAATTTTGAAAAATTTGGGAAAATTTTTGGAAAATTTCTGAAAATTTTTCGGATAATTTTTGAATATTTTTGAAAATTTTTGGAAAATTTTTGAAAATTTTTGGAAAAATTTTGAAGATTTTCGAAAATTTTCCAAAAAATTTTCAGAGGGTCTGACCTTGGGTGTATAAGGCCGCTCCGGATGTATGATGTTTTGGATCCACCAAGCCATCTGTAAAGTATCATGCTGCATCTGCCGGTGTGTCGGTGGCTATGGCTTCCAGTTATTTTTTGAGGTGCTCCTTCTGGAGGTAGGCTTTACTATCGCCTAGGTCGGTAATTTTGAATGTGGCTGGTGGAGAGCTCCATGGTGGAGGAACTACGTAACCATTTTTTGAAAAATTGTAAACAATTTAAGAAAAATCAAAATTTGGAAATGTTTTAATATTTTGAAAATTTCGAAAATTTGAAAAATTTTTTTTTCGAAAATTTTCGAAAATTTTGGAAAATTTTTGGAAATTTTGTCTTTTAAAATTTAGAAAAATTTGGAAAAATTTCTGAAAATTTTGGAAATTTTTAAATATTTTGAAAAATTTTGAAAATTTTTGGTAATTTGAAAAATTTTGTGAAATTTTTGAAATTTTTTGAAAAAAATTTGTGATTTTTGAAAATTTCTGGAAAATTTTTCGGATAATTGAATATTTTGAAAAATTTTTGAAAATTTTTTGGAAAATTTTGAAAAATTTTTGAAAATTTTTGAAAGAAATTTTCAGAAAATTCTTCCAAAAAATTTCTAGAGGGTCTGACCTGGGTGTATACGCTCCGGATGTATGATGTTTTAACCAAGCCAATCTGTAGTATCATGCTGCATGGTGTCGGTGGCTATGGCTTCCCAAGTTATTTTTTTGAGGTGCTCCTGGAGGCAGGCTTACTATCGCCCAGGTCGGTACTCTGAATGTGGCTGGTGGAGAGCTCCATGGTGGAGGAACCACAACCATTTTTGAAAAATTGAAAACAATTTAAGAAAAATTCTTGAAAATTTTGGAAAAATTTTTGGGAAAATGTTTTTGAAAAATTTTTGAAAAATTTTTTGAAATTGGTAGAAATATTTTTTGAAATTTTTGAAAATTTGCTGAAATTTGAAATTTTGAAAATTTTTGAAATATTTTGAAAATTTTAAAAATTTTGGAAAATTTTTGGAAAAATTTTGGAAAATTTTTGAAAATTTTTTGAATATTTCTGAAATTTTTGGAAATTTTTGAAATTGGAAAATTGTAATTTTTGAAAAATTTCCAAAAAATTTTCTTTCAGAGGGTCTGACCTTGGGTGGCCGGCTCCGATGTATGATGTTTTGGATCCACCGAGCCATCTGTGAAGTATCATGCTGCATCTGCCGGTGTCTCGGTGGCTAATGGCTTCCAGAGTTATTTTTTGAGGTCCTCCTTCGAGGTAGGCTTTTACTATCGCCTATAGGGTCGGTATTTGAATGTGGCTGTGGAGAGCTCCATGGTGGAGGAACTATAAATAAACAATTGTAAGAATATTTGAAATATTTTGAAAAATTTTCGAAAATTTTAGTGAATTTTTTTTTGAATAATTTTTCGAAATTCTGAAAATTTTGAAAATTCTTGGAAAATTCTTGAAAATCTTAAATTTTTGAAAAACAAATAATTTAGAAAATTTTTGAAAATTTTTGAGGTAATTTTTAGATTCTTCGAAAATTCTTGGAAAAATTTGAATTTGAAAATTTTGAAAATTTTTTGAAAATTTTGAAGAAAAACATCTGAAAATTTTGGAAATTTTAAATATTTGAAAAATTTAAAAATTTTGGAAATTTTTGAAAATTTTTGAATTTTTGAAAACTTTTTGAAATTTTTGGTACCCAAAAAAAAGAAAATTTGAAAGAAAATTTGAAATTTTTGAAAAAATTTTTGAAAAATTCTTGGAAAAACTTTTGAAGATTTTCGAAAATTCTTCCAAAAAATTTTCAGAGGGTCTGACCTGGGTGTAGGGGCGCCGCCCTGATGTATGATGTTTTGATCCACCAAGCCATCTGTGAAGTATCATGCTGCATCAAGCGGTGTCTCGGTATGGCTTCCAGAGTTATTTTTTGAGGTCCTCCTTCGAGGTAGGCTTACTATCGCCCAGGTCGGTAATTTGAATGTGGCTGGTGGAGTATTCCATGGTGAGGAACTACGTAACCATTTTTGAAAAATTGTAAACAATTTAGAGAAAATTTTTGGAAATTTTTTGGAAAATTTGGGAAATGTTTTGAAATATTTGAAAAAATTTTCAAAATAGAAATATTTTGAATTTTTTGAAAATTTTTGAAAATTTTAAATTTCTGAAATTTTTGAAAATTTTTGAAAAATTTTGGAAAATTTGAAATTTTTTGAAAATTTGAAAATTTGGAAAATTTTTTGGAAAATTTTCGAAAATTTGGGAAATGTTTAAAATATTTGAAAATTTTTGAGTAATTTGGAAAATTTTGAAAATTTTCAGAAATTTTGTGAAATTTTTTGAAATTTTTTGAAAATTTTTGAAATTGAAAATTTTTGGATAATTTTTGAATATTTTTGAAATTTTTGGAAAAATTTTTGAAATTTTGGAAAATTTTGAAAAATTTTTGAAAATTTTGAAAATTCCGAAAAATTTTTCAGAGGGTCTGACCTGCGTATAAGGCCGCCCGGATGATGATGTTTTGGATCCACCAAGCCATCCAGAAGTATCATGCTGCATCTGCCGGTGTCTCGGTGGCTATGGCTTCCAGAGTTATTTTTTTGAGGTCCTCTCTGAGGTAGGCTTTACTATCGCCCAGGTTTGTAATTTTGAATGTGGCTGGTGGAGAGCTCCATGGTGAGGAACTACGTAACCATTTTTGAAAAATTGTGAACAATTTTAGAAAAATTTTTGAAAATTTTCCGAAAATTGAAAATTTTGGAAAAATTTGAATTTAGAAATTTTTTGAAAAATTTGGAAAAAAACAAAAAATGAAATTTTTGAAAATTTTGAAAATTTTGAATTTCTTGAAAATTTTCGAAAATTTTTGAAAATTTTGAAAATTTTTGAAAAATTTCTGAAAATATTTTGAAATTTTTGAAAAATTTGGGATCTTGAAAATTTCTGAAAATTTTTCGATAATTTTGAAATTTTTGAAAAATTTTAAATTTTGAAAATTTTGAAAATTTTTGAAAATTTTGGAAAAATTTGAAGATTTTCGAAAATTTTCCAAAAATTTTCAGAGGGTCTGACCTGGGTGTATAAGGCGTCGCTCCGGATGTATGATAGTGATCCAACGCTTCATCTGTAAGTATCACGTCGCATCTGCCGGTGCGGTATTCGGCTTCCAGTTATTTTTTTGAGGTGCCTTCTGGAGGTAGGCTTTACTATCGCCCAGGTCGGTAATTTTGAATGGCTGGTGGAGCTCCATGGTGGAGGAACTACATGAAACCATTTTTTGAAAAATTGTAACAATTTAAGAAAATTCTTGGAAAATTTTTGAAAATTTTGGGAAATGTTTTGAAATATTTTGAAATTTTCTGAAATTGTGAAATATTTTGAAATTTTGAAAAATTTTTTGAAAATTTTGGAAATTTCTAGTAATTTTTGAAAAATTTTTGAAAATTTTAAAATTTTTAAATTTTTTGAAAATTAAATTTTGAAAATTTTTGAAAAATTTCTGAAAAATTTGAATGTTTAACATTTTGCATTTGAGAATTTTGGAAAATTTTTGAAAATTTTCGAAAAATTGTGAAAATTTTTTGAAATTTTTGAAAATTTTGAAATTTTTTGAAAAATTTCTGAAAATTTTTCGCAATTTGAAAATTTTTGAAAATTTTTGAAAATTTTGAAATATTTTGAAAATTTGAAAATTTTAGGAAAATTTGGAAAATTTTCTGAAAAATTTTGAAATGTTTTAAATATTTGAAAATTTTGAAAATTTTTGAAAATTTAAAAATTTAAAAAAAAAAAAAAACAACCAAAAAATTTGAAATTTTGGAAAATTTTTGAAAATTTTTGAAAAATTTCCGAAAAATTTCAGAGGGTCTGACCTTGTGTAGAAGGCCGCCCGGATGTATGATGTTTTGGATCCACCGAGCCATCTGTGAAGCATCATGCTGCATCTGCCGGTGTCTCGGTGGCTATGGCTTCCAGAGTTATTTTTTTGAGGTCATCCTTCTCGAGGTAGCTTTAATATCGCCTAGTCGGTAATTTTGAATGTGGCTGGTAGAGAGCTCCATGGTGGAGGAAACTACAAACCATTTTTGAAAAATTAGAACAATTTTAGAAAATTTTTGGAAAATTTTCTGAAAAATTTTGGGAAATGTTTTGAAATATTTTGAAAAATTTTCGAAATTTTTGAAAAATTTTTTGAAAATTTTTAAAATTTTCCGAAAATTTTTGAAAATTTTTGAGTAACACCCCAAAAAAATTTTTGAAAAATTTCGGAAAAATTTTGAAAAATTCTGAAAACCCAAAATTGAAAATTTTTGAAAAATTTTTGAAAATTCTGAAAATTTTTAGAAAATTTTTGAAAAAAATTTAAGATTTTCGAAAATTTTCAAAAAATTTTCAGAGGGTCTGACCTTGGGTGTAGAACCCCGCCCGGATGTATGATGTTTTGATCCACCGAGCCATCTGTGAAGTATCATGCTGCATCTGCCGGTGTCTCGGTGGCTGGTGGCTTCCAGGAGTTATTTTTTGAGGTCATCCTTCTCGAGGTAGGCTTTACTATCGCCCAGGGTCGGTAATTTTGAATGGCTGGTGGAGAGCTCCATGGTGGAGTGAACTACAACCATTTTTTTGAAAATTAGAACAATTTTAGAAGAAAATTTTGGAAAATTTTTCGAAAATTTTTAAAATGTTTGAAATATTTTTGAAAATTTTCGGAAAAGTGAAAATTTTTTAAAATTTTTGAAAATTTTTCCGAAAATTTTTTGAAAATTTTTGAAAATTTTTGAAAAAATTTCGGAAAATTTTTTGAAATTTTTGAAAAATTTGGGAAAATTTTTGGAAAATTTCTGAAAATTTTTCCGATAATTTTTGAATATTTTTGAAAATTTTTGGAAAATTTTTGAAAATTTTTAGAAAATTTTTGAAAATTTTTGGAAAATTTTTGAAGATTTTCGAAAATTTTAACATTTTTGAAAATTTTGGGAAAATTTTTTCACATCTTTTGAAAAATTTCAAAAATTTTCAGAGGGTCTGACCTGGTGTAGAAGGCCGCTCGGATGTATGATAGTTTCTTGGATCCACTGAGACATCTGTAGAAGCATCATGCTGTATCTACCGGTGGCTATGGCTTCGTTATTTTTTTTTGAGGTGTTCTTCTGGAGGTAGGCTTTACTATCGCCCAGGTCGGTAACTTTGAATGTAACCCGGAGGAACCACGTAACCATTTTGAAAATTGTAAACAATTTTAAAATTTTGGAAAATTTTCGAAAATTGGAAATGTTTTGAAATATTTTGAAAATTTTCTGAAAATTAGAAATATTGGAAATTTTAAAAATTTCTGAAAATTTTTGAAAATTTTGGAAATTTTTGAAAAATTTTGCACTTGAAATTTTTTTTAAAATTGAATTATAGAAAATTTTGAAAATTTTCAGTAATTTTGGGAAATATTTTGAAAATTTTGAAAATTTTAAAAATTTTGGAAAAATTTTTTAGATAATTTTGAATATTTTTAAATTTTGGAACATTTTGAAATTTTTGAAAATTTTGAAAATTTTTGAAAAATTTCCGAAAAATTTTCAGAGGGTCTGACCTTGGGTGTAGAAGGCCGCCCGGATGTATGATATGGGATCCACCGAGCCATCTGTGAAGTATCATGCTGCATCTGCCGGTGTCTCGGTATATGCTTCAGAGTTATTTTTTGAGGTCATCCTTCGAGGTAGGCTTACTATCGCCTCAGGTCGGTACTCTTGAATGTGGCTGGTGGAGAGCTCCAGGAGGAACTACGTAACCATTTTTAAAAATTGTGAACAATTTTAGAAAATTTTGGAAAATTTTCTGAAAATTTTAAAATGTTTTAAATATTTTAAAAATTTTCGAAAATTTTTAAAAATTTTTTGAAAATTTTGAAAATTTTTGAAAAATTTCTGAATTTTTTGAAATTTTGAAAAATTGAAAATTTTTTGAAAATTTTTGAAAAATTTTGGAAAATTTTGTACTTTATAATTTTTGAAAAATTTTCCGAAAAGTTTTGAAAATTTTGAAAAATTTTTGAAAAATTTCTGAAAATTTTAGAAATTTTTTTAAGTAATTTCGAGAAAATTTTTAAAATTTCTGAAAATTTTTCGATAATTTTGAATATTTTTAGGCACCTTGAAAATTTTTGGAAAATTTTGAATTTTTGGAAAATTCTTGAAAATCTTGGAAAATGAAAATTTTGGACCCCTTGAAAAATTTCTTCCCGAAAATCTTTTGAAAATTAAAATTTTTGAAATTTCAAAAATTTTCGGATAATTTCGAATATTTTTGAAAATTTCGAAAATTTTAAAATTTGGAAAATTTTTGAAAATTTTGAAGATTTTCGAAAATTTTCCAAAAAAAATTTCAGAGGGTCTGACCTTGGGTATAAGGCTGCCCGATGTATGATATGTTTTGATCCAATAAGCCATCTGTTAAATCATGCTGCATCTGCCGGGTGCTATGGCTTGTTATTTTTTGAGGTGCCCTTCTGGAGGTAGTTTACTATCGCCTAGGTCGGTAACTTTGAATGTGGCCGGTGAGCAATATGCACCGAACGAAGTGTAATGAT
>NW_024714647.1:0-18861 GCF_018991925.1 Homarus americanus
CGCCAGCCTTTGATGGTGGCATAGCGAGACTCAGCATCAGGAGGAAGCGAGGTTACACTGTACGGAGAAAGCTGTACTTTCTGTGATCCTGGAGAAGGCGTGAACTAACCCCGTGACAGGTGCCAGGCGTCTGTCTGGAGGATAGGGAGCGCTGGGTCGAAAGAAGGTGATAGTGGACTTGACAGCCTTCACCTTATGAAGGCAAGGTCAGGTCAGTCCACGAAAGTCCTCTTGGGGCTCATGAGGGGGCGTGGAGGCCCGCAGCGTGACATCAGGAGCAGTAATCGCCAGTTGGTTCACCAGCCTGCATGAAAGCACCTGAGATCCATAAGGCTGGCAGGTTTGGCAAAGTCCACATGCACGAACTTTCTCCGTCCGGCAGCAATGCCATCCCTTGAGAGTCGGAAGCCAGAAAGACACGCAGGTGCAAAGATGAACTTCCTGGCATTCAGGAGGTGATGCCGCGGCGTCCTACACCTGGTCAGCACTTCGTCGATGCGGGCGAAGATGCGTCAGTATTCCTCAATCGAAAGAGGAGGACGTCATTCACTACCTTCACGCAGTTATCACGCCTGGTGCCATGTCACTACAGAGACAGAAGGCGCCTTCGTAGCAGCAAATCCCAGGCCACGGCAGTAGCGGAAGCGTCCGTGAAGGCGTAGAGGAAGCGGTCAGTGGCTGATCCTCCTTCAGTGGACCTGCCAGTAACCAGAGGGCGCCCATTGTCGAAAAGTGCCGACTTCGGTCCACATCATCTGCATAGCTGTAAAAGGTATGGTGGCGGACGGACACCTGTCTGTTGCTTAGACAGGCCGGTAGTAATCCTCGTGACTCCACCGCTTTGTCTTAGCCACGCGACCGTGCGCGCAATTAAGGACGGGTCGTCACCAATGGGCACGATGACACCCCGCCAGTTCTTGACCGAATCCCGCCGCGATAGGGATCAACCGGGAGTGTGGATGGTAAACGGCCGCGCATTCTCGCAACTTCATAGGTGGACCCGCCAATAGCCTTCGTTGCGCGAACCAGAATTTTTCGTCACCACGAAGACTTCCGGGTACCTTCAGAAATAGGCCCTTGCGGCTGAAGGAGACGTCAGGAAGAAGAGGAAGCAGCCGCGACTTGGGTGGAGACGGGTGAGGACGCGGGTTCTGGATACAGCCTGTGGTGGTAGCACCGGTGCGCCGCTGTTGACTCACGACCGCTGAGTGTACTGAGCAGCTGGGATCTGCTCAGAAAGTTCTGCCCACGCCTAACTCTTTGGGGTGGTGCTCCTCACGACAACAAGGGTGTAGCGAGAGTAGGGCTGTACCACCATCCGCGATGACGACCTGTCGCCGCAGGTGGTCTCCATTGAAAGGAGCCCAGCGTTTGGCATCTGGGGAACCATCCGCATTGTAGTACAGCAGCTTTGAGCGGTCTCCCAGGTCGCATTTGGTGAGGCTCAGTTTCTGGAGGCGCTTCAGCCTATCATCAGTACCGCCGTGTCCGTATCACCGATGATCGACACATCACCGCAGATTGGCGACGCTAATGGTGGTAGGGGGAAGGTAGCCCCTGGGCGCAGGGAATGATTCCACCTCCTGATGTACCCACTGCTGTTTGGGCCGTGGGCCATGTATCTGGCGGGGTTGTGCAACCACCCCTGAGGAAGTGCGCTGCTTTCTTCCTCGTCCCGGGCTTTTGGGCTTTGGGCTGGCGGCAGCACTGTCGAGTGTCCAAGAAGGACTGCAGGCCTGACACTTGTGGTCCCAAAGGCAACTGTTCAAAGAATTAGCGGGTCTTATTGTCACATCCATTTATTGTGCGTCGACGGTCACATGTTCTGGGGCTACAGCCAAGCGTGGCAGCACTAGGGAGGAGGAGGCGGAAAGAATGCAGCCTTCACGTTGTTGCCGCCTCTACCTTCACTGCAGGTAGTTTGTTGGTGGGGCCCAAGGCAGAGGTAGGATCAGGCCCTAAGACCAAGATTCAGTCACCACGCCACCTGGAGTGTGGAGGAAGGCCCAGGGGATGGTTGCACCAATCCTTCGTTGACACTGTCAAAGATCCCAGCTTAATCCAGCTTCACATTCCTGGTTGTGCGCCTTGCAGACATCGATCTCCTCCGACAAACTCTTAAATGCACAAAAATGTCGTCATGATTCACTGCTGCAGCTGGTGAAGGCCGAGGACGCAAAGCCTGCTATTCTGGGTCTTAACATGTGCAGGCCTGGCACACCGTCACTGAAGATTTAGAATCGGGAGGCATTTGCAATGTGCTCCAAAACTCTGGTTCCAGTGACAAACACATCCAGTTGACAGCTTGTTTGAGGCATGTTATCAAGGTCCACCATCGGGAGTAACTTGTTCACTGCCGCCTCCACACCACGAAAAAGCTGAACGTGACGTCTGGTGAGATAAGGTGCTGAACAGATGCCTTGGGAGCTGTTGGAGTAGTAAGAGTACCTGGAGAGGATTGGTGTGGTGGAAGAGGAGGCCTGGTTTCGGTGCGCCACCAGCAGCAGTGGAGGGTGGCAGCAGCGCCAGGTTTCAATATTGCATCAAACGCCTTTCTCCCTCTTCGTGCCTCCTCTGAAATTCATCTCTGCATCTTCGTCCCTGCTGCCGTCCAACCCACCCCAGAATGTGGTAATGTCCATCACCGAAGTGAGGATGAGAGAAGGGCGAAGCCCATCTGCCGTAGAGGGGGAGTTCGTCTCCCCAGCTTGACGCGTTGTCCCTTCATCACCATCTTAGTGTGCTGCTTTTAACCGCAATTGTTTAGTATATAGTGTTTCATCAGCCGAACCACATATATGACGTAAACATCGCAGAAATAACGCACAGGGTCCATCGTTCCCCGACCGTGGCGTGTGTGTGTGTGTCTGAGAGACAGATCGTAGTGGCTTTAATGCTTCACCAGGCAGAGCGCCGCCGGAGGTGGAAGAACGTTAGCGTTCTACGTATTTGCGAAGGGTATGCCTGGGCGTGCTCCGTTGGTACCAAAAATCAGCCAATGCTCAACTCTCAGCCCAGGATGCCACCCAATACACTGGGACACCAACACTGCCGCTGTCAATAAACGCAATGGCGCGCGAACGTCGCAACGCCGCCAGCGGAACAACGCAACACAACATAACATTAACGCCAGAAGCCGATGCGCGACAGACCGCAGACGTGCACCGTCGGCATTGTTCACGACACTTGTGTTCATAAACTTACTCACTGCCATGAAGGTTCCAAGGTTCTGAAGAAGGCAGTGATGGGTAGGGAAACACTGCAACATCAGTCCAGCTTTATTAACGGAGAGGAGATACAAGAGTGAGCAGCGGCGATGAAGTGCACGACCCACGGAGCCAGACTGAGGCTGCATTGCCATGATGGCAAGCCTCAAAGGCCGTTGCCACATAACAATGCATTGTTGCCACAAATAATTACATATAGATGTTACTCGCACAGTAGCTTATATACAAGGTTGCTACTCGCACAGTAGCTTAGATATTAACCCACATTAACCACACACAACAATCAACACTTACACTTCTAATCGTAACTACCATTTACAGTACACTACATCAACTATAGTTCTATAGTAGTGCATTTGTCTAGAATTTATTAAAATTACCACTGTGATATCTTCTCTATTATTAACCCTCACATAAATCTTTATTAACGTTCATGGCTAACCTGGTAAGTTTAGTTGTGCATATAAATGTTAAACAGTACCAGTGAACAGTGTACAGCAGGGTGGTCAATCTGTCGATCTCGACCATTGGTCGCATCGCAAGATTCTAGTCGATCGCATGGCAAAAGTTAAACTTAGTGATCCATCCTTAAGCTGCCATACAAAAAATCCTCTCTTCAAATTTTACTCATAATCACAATATTATATTTGTTTTAGATTTTCTGGGAAGTTAGATTTACCATTGGTGACACATCAGAGCAATACATACAAAAAAACTTCGACTGTGCCACGCGCTGTGTGTGGCGGAAACCTGATAGGAAGTTTTCGTTCATAAAGGGCCGGTGCTGGCTGGTTCCTGTGAGAAACTGACTAAGGTTGTCATCAGCTGTAGGCTAAAATCAGCGGCAACAAAGGCCCTGATCGAGTATAACAAAGGCCCCTAATCGACTATATGCAAAGTCCCCTTATCGAGCATAACAAAGGACCCTGGTTGAGTATAACAAAGCCCCCCTCATCGAATATTACAAAGTCCCCTGATCAAGTATAACAAAGTCCCCTGACCGAGTATAACAAAGTCCCCTGATCGAGTATATCAAACCCCCCTGGTCGAGTATAATAAAGGCCCTGATCGAGTATAACAAATTCTCATGATCGAGTATACCAAATTCCCCTGGTTCAATTATAACAAAAGCCCCTGATAGAGTATGACAAATCCCCCTAATCGAGTATAACAAAGTCCCCTGATCGATTATAACAAAGGCCCCTAATCGAGTCTAACAAAGTCCACTGATCGAGTATAGCAAAGGCCCTTGATCGAGTATAACAAATGCCCCTCATCGAGTATAACAAAGTCACCTAATCGAATATAACAAAGCCCCCTGATCGAGTATAACAAAGGCCACTGGTCGACCATAACAAAGGACCCTGGTCGAGTATAACAAATTCCCCAGATCGAGTATAACAAAGCCCAATCATCGAGTATAACACGGTCCCCTCATCGAGTAAAACAAAGTCCCCTGATCGAGTATATCAAAGCCCCATGATCGAGTATAACAAAGTCCCCTGGTCGAGTATAACAAAGTCCCCTGATCGAGTATAACAAACCCCCCTGATCGAATATTACAAAGTCCCTTTTCAAGTATAACAAAGTCCCCTAATCGAGTATAACAAAGAGCCCTGGTCGAGTACAAAAAAGGCCCCTGATGGAGGATAACATTGACCCTGATGGAGTATAACAAAGTCCCCTGATCGAGGAAAACAAAGCCCCCTGATTGAGTATACCAAAGTCCCCTGATCGAGTATAACAAAGTCCCTTGATCGAGTATAACAAAGGCCCCTGATCGAGTAAAAACAAAGGCCCCCGGTTGAGTGTAACAAAGCCTCCTGATCGAGTATAACAAAGTCCCCTCATCGAGTATAACACATCCCCTGATAGAGTATAACATATCCCCTGATCGTATATAACAAAGTTCCCTGGTCGAGTATAGTAATGTCCCCTGATCGATGATAACAAAGCCCCTTGATCGAGTATAACAAAGTCCCCTGTTTGAGTATAACAAAGTTCCCTGATCGAGTATACCCTAGTCCTCTGATCGAGTATAACAAAGGCCCTTGATCGAGTATAATAAAGGACCCTAATCGAGTTTAACAAAGTCCCTTGATCGAGTATAACAAAGCCCCCTGTTCTAGTAACTCAAAGTCCCCCGATCGAGTATAACAAAGTCCTCTGATCGAATATAACAAAGTTCAATGGTCGTGTATAACAAAGTCCCCTGGTCGAGTATAACCAAAATTCCCCTGATAGAGTATAACAAAGTCCCCTGGTCGAGTATAAAAAATTCCTCTTATCGAGTATAACAAAGTCCCATGGATGAGTATAACAATGGCCCATGATTGAGTATAACAAAGTCCCCTGATCGATTATGACAAACGCTCTTGATCAATTATTACAAATTCCCCTGATCGAGTATAACAAAGTCCCCTGGTCGAGTATAACAAAGTCCCCTGGTCGAGTATAACAAAGTCCCCTGGTCGAGTATAACCAAGGCCCCTGATCGCGTATAACAAAGTCCCCTGGTCTAGTATAACAAAGACCCCTGGTCAAGTATAACCAAGGCCGCTTATCGAGAATAACAAAGTCCTCTCATCGAATATAACAAAGTCTCCTTATCGAGCATAACAAAGGCCCCCTGATCGAATAATACAAAGTCCCTTGATCAAGTATAACAAAGTCCCCTGATCGAGGAAAACAAAGCCCCCAGATCGAGTATAACAAAGTCCCCTGATCGAGTATAACAAATTCCCCTGATCGAGTATAACAAAGTCCCCTGGTCGAATATAACAAATTCCGCTTATCGAGTATAACAAAGTCCCCAGGATGAGTATAACAATGGCCCATGATTGAGTATAACAAAGTCCCCTGATCGATTATGGCAAAGGCCCTTGATCGATTATTACAAATTCCCCTGATGGAGTATAACAAAGTCCCCTGGTCGAGTATAACAAAGTCCCCTGGTCGAGTATAACAAAGTCCAATGGTCGAGTATAACCAAGGACCCTTATCGAGAATAACAAAGTCCTCTCATCGAATATCACAAAGTCCCCTTATCAAGCATAACAAAGGCCCCCTGATCGAATAATACAAAGTCCCTTGATCAAGTATAACACATCCCCTTATCGAGTATAACAAAGTTCCCTGGTCGAGTATAACAAAGGCCACTGATCGAGTATAACAAAGTCGCGTGATCGAGCACAACAAAGACCCCTGGTCGAGTATACCAAAACCACCTAATCGAGTATAACAAAGTCCCCTGGTTGAGTATAACAAAGCCCCCTGATCGAGTATAACAAAGTCCCCTAATCCAGTATAACAAATTCCCGTGATCGAGTATAACAAAGGCCCCCGGTTGAGTATAACAAAGCCTCCTGACTCTGTATAACAAAGTCCCCTGATCGAGTATAACACATCCCCTTATCGAGTATAACATATCCCCTGATCGTGTATAACAAAGTTCCCTGATCGAGTATAGTAATGTCCCCTCATCGAGTATAACAAAGGACCCTCATCGAGTATAACAAAGTCCCCTTATCGAGCATAACAAAGGCCCCTGGTCGAGTATAACAAAGCTCCCCTGATAGAATCTTACAAAGTCCCCTGATCAAGTATAACAAAGTCCACTGATCGAGTATAAAAAAGTCCCCCCTTCTCGAGGAAAACAAATCACCCTGATCGAGTATATCAAAGTCCCCTCATGGAGTATAACAAAGGCCCTTCATCGAGTATAACCAAGGCCCCTTATCGAGAATAACAAAGTCCTCTGATCGAATATAACAAAGTCCTCTTATCGAGCATAACAAAGCCCCCCTGATCGAATAATACAAAGTCCCCTGATCAAGTATAGCACATCCCCTGATCGAGTATAACATATTCCTTGATCGAGTATAACAATGTCCCCTGATCGAGTATAACAAAAGCCCCTCATCGTGTATAACAAAGTCCAATTATCGAGCATAACAAAGGCCCCTGGTCGAGTATAACAAAGCCCCCCTGATCGTATATTACAAAGTCCCCTGATCAAGTATAACAAAGGCCCCTGGTCGAGTATAACAAAGTCCCCTGGTCGAGTATAACAAAGTCCCCTAATCGAATATAACAAAGCCCCCTGGTCGAGTTTAACAAAGGCCACTGGTCGAACATAACAAAGCACCCTGGTCGAGTATAACAAAGCCCGCTGATCGAGTATAACAAAGTCCCCTGCTCGAGTATATCAAACCCCTCTGATCGAGTATAATAAAGGCAATGATTGAGTATAACAAAGTCTCATGATCGAGTATAAGAAATTCCACTGGTTCGAGTATAACAAAAGCCCCTGATATAATATAACAAAGGCCCCTCATCGAATAAATCAAAGTACCCTTATCGAGCATAACAAACGCCCCTGGTCGAGTATAACAAAGCTCCCCTGATCGAATCTTACAAAGTCCCCTGATCATGTATAACAAAGTCCCCTGTTTGAGTATAACAAAGTCCCCTTCTCGAGGAAAACAAATCCCCCTGATCGAGTATAACAAAGTCCCCTCATCGAGTATAACAAAGGCCCTTCATCGAGTATAACCAAGGCCCCTGATCGAGAATAACAAAGTCCTCTCATCGAATATAACAAAGTCCCCTTATTGAGCATAACAAAGCCCCCCTCATCGAATAATACAAAGTCCCCTGATCAAGCATAACACATTCCCTGATCGAGTATAACACATACCCTTATCGAGTATAACATATCCCCTGATCGTGTATAACAAAGTTCCCTGGTCGAGTATAGTAATGTCCCCTCATCGAGTATAACAAAGGACCCTCATCGAGTATAACAAAGTCCCCTTATCGAGCATAACAAAGGCCCCTGGTCGAGTATAACAAAGCTCCCCTGATAGAATCTTACAAAGTCCCCTGATCAAGTATAAGAAAGTCCCCTAATCGAGTATAACAAAGTCCCCTTCTCGAGGAAAACAAATCACCGTGATCGAGTATAACAAAGTCCCCTCATCGAGTATAACAAAGGCCCTTCATCGAGTATAACCAAGGCCCCTTACCGAGAATAACAAAGTCCTCTGATCGAATGTAACAAAGTCCCCTTATCGAGCATAACAAAGCCCCCTTCATCGAATAATACAAAGTCACCTCATCAAGTATAGGACATCCCCTGATCGAGTATAACATATCCCCTGATCGAGTATAACAATGTCCCCTGATCGATTATAACAAAGGCCCCTCATCGTGTATAACAAAGTCCAATTATCGAGCATAACAAAGGCCCCTGGTCGAGTATAACAAAGCCCCCCTGATCGAATATAACAAAGCACCCTGGTCGAGTATAACAAAGCCCGCTGATCGAGTATAACAAAGTCCCCTGATCGAGTATATCAAACCACTCTGGTCGAGTATAATAAAGGCAATGATCGAATATAACAAAGTCTCATGATCGAGTATAAGAAATTCCCCTGGTTCGAGTATAACAAAAGCCCCTGATATAATATAACAAAGGCCCCTCATCGAGTATACCAAAGTACCCTTATCGAGCATAACAAAGGCCCCTGGTCGACTATAACAAAGCTCCCCTGATCGAATCTTACAAAGTCCCCTGATCATGTATAACAAAGTCCCCTGATCGAGTATAACAAAGGACCCTCATCGAGTATAACAAAGTAACCTTATCGAGCATAACAAAGGCCCCTGGTCGAGTATAACAAAGCTCCTCTGATCGAATCTTACAAAGTCCCCTGATCAAGTATAACAAAGTCCCCTGGTCGAGTATAACAAAGTCCCTTGATCGAGTATAACAAAGCCCCCTGATCGAGTAAAACAAATTCCCCCGATCGAGTATAACAAATTTCCCTGATCGAGTATAAAAAATTCCCCTGATCGAGTATAACAAAGTCCCATGGTCGAGTATAACAAAGTCACCTGATCGAGTATAACAAAGCCTTCTGATCGAGTATAACAAAGTCCCTTGATCGAGTATAACACATCCCCTGATCGAGTATAACATATCTTCTGATCGTGTATAACAAAGTTCCCTGGTCGAGTATAATAATGTCCTCTGATCGAGTATAACAAAGCCCCCTGATCGAGTATAACAAAGTACCCTGGTCGAGCATAACAAAGACCAGTGGTCGAGTATAACAAAACCACCTGATCGAGTATAACAAATTCCCCTGGATTGAGTATAACAAAGCCCCCGATCAAGTATAACAAAGTCCCCTGATCGAGTATAACAAATTCCCCTGATTGAGTATAACAAAGGTCCCCGGTTGAGTATAACAAAGCCTCCTGACTGAGTAAAACAAAGTCCCCTGATCGAGTATAACACATCCCCTGTTCGAGTATATCATATCCCCTGATCGTGTATAACAAAGTTCCCGGGTCGAGTATAGTAATGTCCCCTAATCGAGTATAATAAAGGCCCCTCATCGAGTATAACAAAGTCCCTTATCGAGCATAACAAATGCCCCTGGTCGAGTATAAAAAAGCTCCCCTGATCGAATATTACAAAGTCCCCTGATCAAGTATAACAAAGTCCCTGATCGAGTATAACAAAGTCCCCTGGTCGAGGAAAACAAAGCCCTTTAATCGAGTATAACAAAGTCCTTTCATCGAGTATAACAAAGTCCCCTGGTTGACCATAACAAAGGCCCCTGGTCGAGTGTAACAAAGTCCCCTGATCGAGTGTAACAAAGCCCAATCATTGAGTATAACAAAGTCCTCTCATCGAGTAAAACAAAGCCCCCTGATCGAGTATATCAAAGCCCCCTGATCGAGTATAACAAAGTCCCCTGGTCGAGTATAACAAAGTCCCCTGATCGAGTATAACAAAGCCCCCCTTATCGAATATTACAAAGTCCCCTTTCAAGTATAACAAAGTCCACTGATCGAGTATAACAAAGTCCCCTGGTTGAGTAAAACAAAGGCCCCTGATGGAGGATAACAATGACCCTGATGGAGTATAACAAAGTCCCCTGATCGAGGAAAACAAAGCCCCCTGATCGAGTATACCAAAGTCCCCTAATCGAGTATAACAAAGTCCCTTGATCGAGTATAACAAAGGCCCCTCATCGGGTAAAACAAAGGCCCCCGGTCGAGTGTAACAAAGCCCCCTGATCGAGTATAACAAAGTCCCCTGATCGAGTATAACACATCCCTTGATAGAGTATAACATATCCCCTGATCATGTATAACAAAGTTCCCTGGTCGAGTATAGTAATATCCCCTGATCGAGTATAACAAAGTCCCCTGTTTGAGTATAACAAAGTCCCCTGAAAGAGTATACCAAAGTCCCCTGATCGAGTAAACCAAAGTCCCCTGGTCGAGTATAACAAAGTCCCCTTATCGAGTATAACAAAGTCCCCTGATCGAGTATAATAAACCTCCTTGACCGAGTATAACAAAGTCCCCTGATCGAGTATATCAAACCCCCCTGGTCGAGTATAATAAAGTCCCTGATCGAGTATACCAAATTCTCATGATCGAGTATACCAAATTCCCCTGATTCGATTATAACAAAAGCCCCTGATATAGTATAACAAATCCCCCTAATCGAGTATAGCAAAGTCCCCTTATCGATTATAACAAAGGCCCCTAATTGAGTCTAACAAAGTCCCCTGATCGAGTATAGCAAAGGCCCTTGATCGAGTATAACAAATGCCCCTCATCGACTATAACAAAGTCACCTAATCGAACATAACAAAGCCCCCTGATCGAGTATAACAAAGGCCACTGGTCGACCATAACAAAGGACCCTGGTCGAGTATAACAAAGTCCCCTGATCGAGTATAACAAAGCCCAATCATCGAGTATAACAAAGTCCCCTCATCGAGTAAAACAAAGTCCCCTGATCGAGTATACCAAAGCCCCCTGATCCGAGTATAACAAAGTCCCCTGGTCGAGTATAACAAAGTCCCCTGATCGAGTATAACAAAGCCCCCCTGATCGAATATTACAAAGTCCCCTTTCAAGTATAACAAAGTCCCCTGATCGAGTATAACAAAGAGCCCTGGTCGAGTATAACACAGGCCCCTGATGGAGGATAACAATGACCCTGATGGAGTATAACAAAGTCCTCTGATCGAGTATAACAAAGTTCCCTGGTCGTGTATAACAAAGCCCCCGTTTGAGTATAACAAAGCCTCCTAATCAAGTATAACAAAGTCCTGTGATCGAGTATATCACATCCCCTGATCGAGTATAACATATCCCCTGATCGTGTATAACAAAGTTCCCTGGTCGAGTATACTAATATCCTCTGATCGAGTATAACAAAGGCCCCTGATCGAGTATAACAAACTCCCCTGGTCGAGTAAAACAAAGTCCCCTGGTCGAGTATAACCAAGGCCCCTGATCGAGAATAACAAAGTCCCCTTATCGAACATAACAAAGGCCCCTGGTCGAGTATAACAAAGCGAACCTGATCGAGTATAACAAAGTTCCACTGGTTGAGTATAACAAAGTCCCCTAGATCGAGTATTACAAAGTCCCCTGATCGTGTATAACAAAGTCCCCTAACCGAGTATAACAAAGGCCCCCGGTTGAGTATAAGAAAGCCACCTAATCGAGTATGACATAGTCCCCTGATCGAGTATAACACATCCCCTGATCGAGTATAACATATCCCTTGAACGTGTATAACAAAGTTTCCTGGTCGAGTATAGTAATGTCCCCTGATCGAGTATAACAAAGGCCCCTGATCGAGTATAACAAAGACCCCTATTCGAGTATAACAAATGCCCCTAATGGAGTATAACAAAGACCCTGATGGAGTATAACAAAGTCCCCTGATCGAGGAAAACAAAGCCCCCTGATCGAGTATAACAAAGTCCCCTTATCGAGTATAAAAAAGTCCCCTGATCGAGTATAATAAACCTCCCTGACCGAGTATAACAAAGTCCCCTGATCGAGTATATCAAACCCCCCTGGTCGAGTATAATAAAGGCCCTGATCGAGTATACCAAATTCTCCTGATCGAGTATACCAAATTCCACTGATTCGATTATAACAAAAGCCCCTGATACAGTCCCCCTAATCGAGTATAGCAAAGTCCCCTGATCGATTATAACAAAGGCCCCTAATCGAGTCTAACAAAGTCCCCTGATCGATTGTAGCAAAGGCCCTTGATCGAATATAACAAATGCCCCTCATTGACTATAACAAAGTCACCTAATCGAATATAACAAAGCCCCCTGATCGAGTATAACAAAGGCCACTGGTCGGCCATAACAAAGGACCCTGGTCGAGTATAACAAAGTCCCCTGATCGAGTATAACAAAGCCCAATCATCGAGTATAACAAAGTCCCCTCATCGAGTAAAACAAAGTCCCCTGATCGAGTATATCAAAGCCCCCTGATCGAGCATAACAAAGTCCCCTGGTCGAGTATAACAAAGTCCCCTGATCGAGTATAAAAAAGCCCCCCTGATCGAATATTACAAAGTCCCCTTTAAAGTATAACAAAGTCCCCTGATCGAGTATAACAAAGAGCCCTGGTCGAGTATAACAAAGGCCCCTGATGGAGGATAATAATGACCCTGATGGAGTATAACAAAGTCCCCTGATCGAGGAAAACAAAGCCCCATGATCGAGTATACCAAAGTCCCCTAATCGAGTATAACAAAGTCCCTTAATAGAGTATAACAAAGGCCCCTCATCACGTAAAACAAAGGCCCCCGGTTGAGTGTAACAAAGCCTCCTGATCGAGTATAACAAAGTCCCCTGATCGAGTATAACACATCCCCTGATAGAGTATAACATATCCCCTGATCATGTATAACAAAGTTCCCTGGTCGAGTATAGTAATATCCCCTGATCGAGGATAACAAAGTCCCCTGTTTGTGTATAACAAAGTCCCCTGAAAGAGTATACCAAAGTCCCCTGATCGAGTAAACCAAAGTCCCCTGGTCGAGTATAACAAAGTCCCCTGATTGAGGAAAACAAAGCCCCCTGATCGAGTATAACAAAGTCCCCTTACATATCCCCTGATCGTATATAACAAAGTCCCCTGGTCGAGATAGTAATGTCACATGATCGAGTATAACAAAGCCCCCTCATCGAGTATGACAAAGGCCCCTGATGGAGTATAACAAAGACAGCTGATGGAGTATAACAAAGTCCCCTGGTCGAGTATAACAAAGGCCCCTCATCGAGTATATGAAAGCCCCCTGATCGGATATTACAAAGTCCCTGATCGAGTATAACTATGTCTCCTGATCGAGTATAACAAAATCCCCTGATCGAGTATAACAAACACCCCTGATCGAGTATAACAAAGTCCCCTAATCGAGTAAAACAAAGTCCCCTGGTCGAGTATAACAAAGTCCCCTGATCGAGGATAACAAAGCCCCCTGATCGAGTATAACTATGTCCCCTGATCGAGTATAACAAAGTCCCTTCATCGAGTATAACAAATTCCCCTGATCAAGTATAACAAAGTCCCCTGGTCGAGGAAAACAAGGCCCCTGATCGAGTATAACAAAGTTTCCTAATCGAGTATAACAAAGGCCCCTGATCGAGTATAACAAATTCCTCTGATCGAGCCTAACAAAGACCCCTGGTCGAGTATAACAAAACCACCTGATCGAATATAACAAAGTCCCCTGGTTGAGTATAACCACGCCCTCTAATCGTGAATAGCAAAGTCCCCTGATCGAGTATAACACATTCCCCTGATCGAGTATTACAAAGGCCCCCGATTGAGTATAACAATGCCTCCTGAGTGAGTATAACAAAGTGCCCTGATCGAATATAACACATCCCGTGATCGAGTATAACATATTCCCTGATCGTGTATAACAAAGTTCCCTGGTCGAGTTTTGTAATGTCTCCTGATCGAGAATAACAAAGTCCCTTGGCCGAGTATAACAAATTCCCCTGATCAGGTATAACAAAGTCCCCTGATCGATTATGACAAAGGCCCTTGATCGAGTATAACAAAGGCCCCTGATCGAGTATAACAAAGTCCCATTATCGAGCATAACAATGTCCCCTGGTCGAGTATAACAAATTCCCCTGATCAAGTATAACAAAGTCCCCTGGTCGAGTATAACAAAGTCACCTAATCGAATATAACAAAGCCCCCTGATCGAGTATAACAAAGGCCACTGGTCGACCATAACAAAGGACCCTGGTCGAGTATAACAAAGTACCCTGATCGATTATAACAAAGCCCAATCATCGAGTATAACAAAGTCCTCTCATCGAGTAAAACAAAGTCCCCTGATCGAGTATATCAAAGCCCCCTGATCGAGTATAACAAAGTCCCCTGGTCGAGTATAACAAAGTCCCCTGATCGAGTATAACAAAGCCCCTCTGATCGAATATTACAAAGTCCCCTTTCAAGTATAACAAATTCCCCTGATCGAGTATAACAAAGTCCCCTGGTCGAGTATAACAAAGGCCCCTGATGGAGGATAACAATGACCCTGATGGAGTATAACAAAGTCCCCTGATCGAGGAAAACAGAGCCCCCTGATCGAGTATAACAAAGTCCCCTGGTCGAGTATAACAAAGTCCCCTGATCGAGTATAACAAAGCCTCTCTCATCGAATATTACAAAGTCCCCTTTCAAGTATAACAAACTCCCCTGATGGAGTATACCATAGTCCCCTGATCGAGTATAACAAAGTCCCTTGATCGAGTAAAACAAAGGCCCCTGATCTAGTATATCAAACCCCCCTGGTCAAGTATAATAAAGGCCCTGATCGAGTATAAAAAATTATCATGATCGAGTATACCAAATTCCTCTTCTTCGATTATAACAAAAGCCCCTGATATAGTATAACATATCCCTCTAATCGAGTATAACAAAGTCCCCTGATCGATTATAACAAAGGCCCCTAATCGAGTCTAACAAAGTCCTCTGATCGATTATAGCAAAGGCCCTTGATCGAGTATAACAAATGCCCCTCATCGAGTATATCAAAGTCACCTAATCGAATATAACAAATCCCCCTGATCGAGTATAACAAAGGCCACTGGTCGACCATAACAAAGGACCCTGGTCGAGTATAACATAGTCCCCTGATCGAGTATAACAAAGCAGAATCATCGAGTATAACAAAGTCCTCTCATCGAGTATAACAAAGTCCCCTGATCGAATATAACAAAGTCCCCTGATCAAGTATAACAAAGTCCCCTGATTGAGTATAACAAAGTCCCCTGATCGAGTATAACAAAGTCCCCTGGTCGAGTATAACAAAAGCCCCTGATGGAGTATAACAAAGACCCTGATGGCGTATAACAAAGACCCCTGATCGAGGAAAACACAGCCCCCTGATCGAGTATAACAAAGTCCCTTGATCGAGTAAAACAAAGCACCCTGGTCGGGTATAACAAAGCCCCCTGATCGAGTATAACAAAGACCCCTGATCGAGTATAACAAAGTCCCCTGATTGAGTATAATAAAGCCCCCATACCGAGTATAACAAAATCCCCTGATCGAGTATATCAAACCCCCCTGGTCGAGTATAATAAAGGCCCTGATCGAGTGTAACAAAGTCTCATGATCGAGTATAACAAATTCCCCTGGTTCGAGTATAACAAAAGCCCCTCATATAGTATAACAAAGGCCTCTGATCGAGTATAACAAAGTCCCCTGATCGAGTAAAACAAAGTCCCCTGGTCAAGTATAACAAAGTCCCCTGATCGAGGATACCAAAGCCCCCTGATCGAGTATAATAAAGTCCCCTGATCGAGAATAACAAAGTCCCCTGGTCGAGTATAAAAAAGTCATCTGATGGAGTAAAAAAAGTCCAATGATCGAGTATAACAAAGTCCCCTGGTCAAGTATAACAAATTCCCCTGATCGGGCATAACAAAGCCGCCTGATCGAGTATAACAAAGCCCCCTGATCGAGTATAAAAAAGTCCCCTGATCGAGTACAACAAAGTCCCCTGATCGAGTATAACAAAGGCCCCCGGTTGAGTGTAACAAAGTCTCCTGATCGAATATAACATCGTCCCCTGATCGAGTATAACACATCCCCTGACCGAGTATAACATATCCCCTGATCGTATATAACAAAGTCCTCTGGTCGAGATAGTAATGTCCCATGAACGAGTATAACAAAGCCCCTCATCGAGTATGACAAAGGCCCCTAATGGAGTATAACAAAGACAGCTGATGGAGCATAACAAAGTCCCCTGGTCGAGTATAACAAAGGCCCCTCATCGAGTATAAGAAAGCCCCCTGATCGGATATTACAAAGTCCCTGATCGAGTATAACAAAGTCCCTAGATCGAGTATAACAAAGTCCCCTGGTCGAGTAAAAAAAGACTCCTATTCGAGTATAACAAAGTCTTCTGATCGTGTATAACAATGTCCCCTGATCGAGTATAACAAAGTACCCTGATCGAGTATAACAAAGACCCCTGATCGAGTATATCAAACCCCCCTGGTCGAGTATAATAAAGGCCCTGATCGAGTGTAACAAAGTCTCATGATCGAGTATAACAAATTCCCCTGGTTCGAGTATAACAAAATCCCCTGGTATGGTATAACAAAGGCCCCTCATCGAGTAAACAAGCGGCTCTGATCGAGTACAACAAAGTCCCCTGATAGAGTATAACAAAGTCCCATGGTCGAGTATAACAAAGTGCCCTTGTCGAGTATAACAAAGTCCCCTGATCGAGTATAACAAAGTCCTCTGATCGAGTATAACAAAGTCCCCTAATGGAGTATAACAAAGGCCCTTGATCGAGTATAATAAAGGCCATTAATCGAGTTTAACAAAGTCCCTTGATCGAGTATAACAAAGCACCCTGATCGAATAAAACAAAGTCCCCCGATCGAGTATAACAAAGTCCTCTGATCGTGTATAACAAAGTCCCCCGATCGAGTATAACAAAGGCCCCTGATCGAGTATAACAAAGTCTCCTGGTCGAGTATAACAAAGTCCCCTTATCGAGTATAACAAAGTCCCCTAGTCAAGTATTACAAATTCCCCTGATCGAGTATAACAAAGTCCCCTGGTCGAGTATAACAAAGTCTCCTGATCGAGTATAACAAAGGCCCTGATCGAGTATAACAAAGTCCCCTGATCGAGTACAACAAAGTCTCCTTATCGAGTATAACAAAGGCCCCCGTTTGAGTATAATAAAGTCTCCTGATCGAGTATAACAAAGTCCCCTGATCGAGTGTAACACATCCCCGGATCGACTATAAGAAAGCCCAATCATCGAGTATAACAAAGTCCCCTGAAGGAGTATAACAAAGTCCCCTGAACGAGTATAACAAAGTCCCCTGATCGAGTAAAACAAAGTCCCCTGGTCAAGTATAACAAAGTCCCCTGATCGAGGATAACAAAGCCCCCTAATCGAGTATAACAAAGTCCCCTGATCGAGAATAACAAAGTCCCCTGGTCGAGTATAACAAAGTCTCCTGATGGAGTAAAAAAAGTCAAATAATCGAGTATAACAAAGTCCCCTGGTCGAGTATAACAAATTCCCGTGATCGAGTATAACAAAGCCGCCTGATCGAGAATAAAAAAGTCCCCTGATCGAGTACAACAAAGTCCCCTGATCGAGTATAACAAAGGCCCCCGGTTGAGTGTAACAAAGTCTCCTGATCGAGTATAACAAAGTCCCCTGATCGCGCATAACACATCCCCTGATCGAGTATAACATATCCCCTGATCGTATATAACAAAGTCCTCTGGTCGAGATAGTAATGTCCCATGATCGAGTATAACAAAGCCCCCTCATCAAGTATGACAAAGGCCCCTCATGGAGTATAACAAAGACAGCTGATGGAGTATAACAAAGTCCCCTGGTCGAGTATAACAAAGGCCCCTCATCGAGTATATGAAAGCCACCTGATCGGATATTACAAAGTCCCTGATCGAGTATAACTATGTCTCCTGATCGAGTATAACAAAGTCCCCTGATCGAGTATAACAAAGACCCCTGATCGAGTATAACAAAGTCCCCTGATCGAGTAAAACAAGAAGAAGAAAGAAAAATGCTAGTGACAGGGGGGAAGGAGGTTCAGAGGAAGAATAAAGGGAGGATGGAAGTGAATTTTAGAAGGAGAGAACAGGTGCAGTGGCTAAACACCGCTTGCGTGAGGGGGTAGGCAAAATGCCCTGAGGGTGCAACAACCACAATCATGACGAGGCAGAGGGAGGGCGGGAGCAGGTCCGAGCAAGCAAAGGGCCAACGCGGGTGTTCTGATTGTCGTCTTAGCTCGGGCAGTGTTGGCAAAGCGTAGGAAGAACCGCCCCGCCACGGCGGCTGCGCAAGCCGAGAAACGCAGGTGGACGGACGCACAGGCACACACGATCAAAGTAAACAGAGAAGGTGAAAATATAGAAATTTTGCTAGTCGGAGGGTTGTTTGGATAAAGATGAAGGTAAAGTCTTTGAGCTATGTCAAAGAGGAACGGAGCGAGTTGGAGGAAGGGTTTTTGAATCTTTGAGCTTGAAATGTCAAAGTATTCATAGTAAGGAAGGATGAGCGTATCGTAGGAGAGTTTTTAGTATTAGCAGCAGACAGATTTGAGCTTTTTTGTCAAATTATGAACGGAGACGAGAATGAGATATAGGCTGAATGGTTTCAGTCTTGAGTTAGGTCGATTTTATTGAGAATTGGATGTCACAGACGTTGGGTATGTTTTGATTTGTTTCTGAGAGTTGTGGGTCTTTCAGCTATGTCAGAGAA
>NW_024714648.1:0-7263 GCF_018991925.1 Homarus americanus
TGACTTTTCCCACACGACTAGGATGAACTCCAGGACCACAAAAATCCGAACCAAACCCAATCTTCCCCTAACACCTCAGACTCCCAAGAATAAAATGGCAGCCCATCCCCCCACTGAACTGGTGGTCAAGACCACTAGACCTAAGAGGAAGAACACCTCCCCCCTTTCTTCCTACACTCATGACAGCAAAAGAATTATAAAATACACACATCCAACTAAATCTATAATTAAAGTAAATCTATTCGGCACTACCCCAAAGAAAACAGGAAACAACCCCGACACGAACCTAGCACACTCCACTCATCCTCCCGACTCCCCCACACACACAGTCGCGTAACCGCCCGTCCCTCACCTACATACACCTCACTCAGACCTCGCTCACAGTCACTCGACAAGTTAGACCTCATCCCTGCACCCCAGAATTTCAAGCTCGTATAAGTAACAAATTATACAACATGATCACCATTATGCAATACAACTGTAGAGCATATCACTCAAACAGACACGCCATCTCTCTCCTCATACAAGAACACAACCCAGACATCCTCCTCCTTAACTCAACATGCACAAACACCAAAATCAAGCACTTCGGCTACACAAGCAGACAATCACCCCACGAACTATTCGAGGGCGTTGAAATCCTCATCAGATCCTCCATGAAACACGAATTCATCACCAACTTTGCTTTCAAACACTTCATGGCCGCCAAGATCTACACTCAACACGGACAGATTATCATCTGCACAACATACTCAAGACCTAACTCGCGTATCCCCTTCACAGACCTAAACTCCATCTTTAACAACTCACACCTACCTGTAATACTAATGGCCGACCTCAATGCACACCACACCGCATTCCAACACAACCGCATCGACCCCCTTGGCCAACAACTACATGCTTTGGTCACTCACAAAAACCTTCACCACATTGGCCCTTTCTTCCCCACATTCTACGCTGCTCGCGGCAAAGGCACTCCAGACATCGTCATCACCAACACCCCTGCCCTCCAATTCCAACACTACATCACTCCCGGCCCCCTATCAGGCTCAGACCACATTCCCATCACTCTTCACCTCTCCAACAATCCCATCCTCCTCCCAACAACCTCACCTCAATACCAGTATCAACACGCAGATTGGGATGCCTTCAAAACCACACTCTCTGAACAACAATACACACTCAACCTCGAACACCAACCCACTAGGATGATTGAGGAAACCTGGACACACCTTTTCAACACTATCACCGCCATAACAGATACCCACATTCCTAAACACCGGTTCAAGAGAAAATACTCCTTCACACCCTCCATAAGAACTCAACGCCTACTTCACTGCTACAGGACACGATTCGAACTAAACAAACTTAACCTAGCACCAGTTTACACAGACATCTCCACACTAAGAACACACATCATCCACAGCCTCCGTCAAGACCATGAGGTTCACTGGGCAAAACTCGTAGAGGCTGCCCAGGAACACAGAACACATAACCCCCGAGAATTTTGGCAAAGGATCGCCAAGCTGAAAGGAACTGCAAAACCCCCCTTTGATCACCTGCTAGTAAATGGTAGGAAAATCAATGAGCCAGCCGACGTAGCACAAACACTAAAACAACACTGGGAACACATTTTCCACCCACACCCCCCCACACAACAAAGGTACATCTTAAACCACATAAACAACATCACCACACACATGCAAACACTTCACGACAGAACAACTCCTGACAACACAATAGATACCTCCACTCTCACACAGGACCACACCCTCACTGCTCCTTTCACCCCAACAGAAGTCAAACAAGCACTGGAAAAAACCAAAAAGAAAACACCGGGTGACAGCAATATTGGTCAAGCAATCCTGAAGCACCTGCCCTCAGAAACAGTCACAGCCATTACATACCTCGACAACACCCAACTGGCTACAGGTTACTTCCCAAAACTCTTTAAGACAGCCACAGCCGTCATGATACCTAAACCAAACAAAAACCCAGCAGATCCTCAAAACTACAGACCGATCAGCATACTAGAAGTCTTAGGAAAAACTTTTGAAAGACTATACAACACCCGCCTCAGATACTACCTTGAAGATGAACAACTACTGTCCTACAAGCAGTTCGGCTTCAGAGCACACCACTCAACCCAAGACGCACTCAATATAATGACAAACTACCTCCACATGAACAAAGGTGCATACAAGATAGCACTCATCACAAAAGACGTACAAAAAGCCTTCGACACAGTTTGGCACGAAGGATTAAAGTACAAGATATGCACCAATTTTAACCTCCCTCAAAAATCACAACAATTACTATGTAACTTCCTAACAGACAGAAAAATGAGGATAAAAGTCACACCTGCCTTCTCTGACCACTTCACACTGCACGCAGGAGTCCCACAAGGATCAGTCCTGTCCCCAACACTATACATTCTTTACACAAACGACTTACCCGACCCCTTACACATCGACTCTCTGACAATACAGTACGCCGACGATGTAACCCAACTAGTCAGACACAGAACTCTTGATCACCTAACAGACAAAGCACACAGGGAACTCGAACAAGTTACACAATGGGAACTCCGATGGCGAATACAAACCAACCCGAACAAAGCACAAATCACCTACTTCGGCACCAAAAGACGACAACCACGTCACATTTACCTAAACCCCTACATCGCCTACCCTTCACCTATAACTGTCAAACGAACAAACACAATCCTAGGAGTCACAGTCAACGACACCCTCACCATGACACCACACACCAATATGAAGGCTTTGATCGCAAACAAAACACTCGGGAAAATATACAGATTCAGAACCGCATCAATCAAAACCAAAACACACCTATTCAAAGCCCTCATTCGCCCACTATTGACTTATGCACCCAACACACTCCAGCTAGCACCACCATCAAGCGCCAAGAAACTTCAAGTCATACAAAACAAAGCACTAAGATTCATCCATAACACACACTGGTCATCCTTCACCCGAAATAGTCATCTACATGAACTCAGCTCCCTCCCCCCACTTAACATCTACTGGAGACAACTAGGTGACAAACAAATAGAATCTCTCCTCACTACTTACCCTCAATGGCAGGATTACTTCTACAACATCATACTCCCACGCAGATTCAGAGACAGAAATCCCTCCATACTAAACAGACCAAACACTCCCCTCCCACCTCCCTTGTATTGATAACTTCCCTATAACCACACCCAACAATTTCCTCCCAAATTAAACCTAACCTCTCCTTAACCCTCACCCAACGATTCCCACCCAACCAATCCAAATCAACCTAACCTAATAACCTAACCTCTCCTCAGCCCACACCCAGCGATCCCCACCTAACCTAACCTAACCTTACCTGACCTGACCAATTAACTCCTCCCCCCCCCTCAATCCAAACCCCACGCCACCAACTCAAACTCAAGACCACTCCGACAAAACTAACCCACTCAACCTGCTTTCACTCCCCCCAAAAAAAAACCCACAATAACCCTAACCTCCCCCCAAAATAAAAACCTAACATACCCAGCCGTTACTAGCAATCCCACACAAAATAAAAAATAACCATTCTACCACTAACTAACCACACCCTATCACTCCTCCCAAAATAAAAACCTAACACACCCAGCCATTACTAGCAATCCCACACAAAATAAAAAATAACCATTCTACCATTAACTAACCACACCCTATCACTCCTCCCAAAACAAATACCTAACTTACCCATCCCATACTAACTCGGATGACATGTATGTTTCCCTTAGCCAATAAGGTCGAGGAGAGTTGCGCAGTACCTCTCCCTCTAGAATGTTACCAACACTGTTTTATGGGCACCTCCCTTAGCCAATAAGGTCGGAGAGGTGTACCTAATAAAAATGGTACCAAATTACAGACGACATTGAACGTCTCCCTTAGCCAATAAGGTCGGGGAGGGGTGCAATGTACCTGTACACAAACCCTCTCCCTCAAGAATGGGGCCAGAACTCACAATGCCTGCAAGAGCCTACCACGCAATTGCAGAAGTCCTTTACTAGCCAAAGGAAAGAAAGAATGCAATAATTAACCCAACTCACAATACCTGCAAGAGCCTACCACGCAATTGCAGAAGTCCTTTACTAGCCAAAGGAAAGAAAGAATGCAATAATTAACCCAACTCTGCCAACCACTAACATAACCTACAATCCTCCCAAAAGAAAAACTTAACCCACCCGACCTTACTCACAATCCCTCAAAAAAAAAAAAAAAAAAAAAAAATGTAACTCACTATCCAATCACTAATCAACACCTTCAATCCTCCCAAGAGAAAAACTTAACCCACCAATCTTACTCACAATCCCTCCTAAAAAAAAAAAAAAAAAAAAAAAAAAAAGCTAACTCGCTATCAATCGCTAATCAACACCCTCAATCCCCCAAAGAAAAACTTACTATACCGACCTTTCTAACAAGCCCATCGACCCTCCTAAAAAAAAAAAAAAAAAAAAAACCTGTGACTCAATACAACTATTCATTAACTTGCTAAATCATATCACACCTAAAGAATCCTTCCATACTATAAGTCTTAACAACCATAAAGCCCCCTCTCCTCTCCTCGCCTCCCCTCTCCTCTCCTCTCCTCTCCCCTCCTCCCGACAACCGAACCATACCTGACCTTATAACAATTATCCTAACCCTCCCCCTCTCCCCTTACTACATTTCCACGCAAACGCATACACACTCACACAACAACCCCCCCTAAGCAATTCTAATTCACCTCAAATCAACATACAACCTCCACCCCCGCCAATCCCCAAACACAAACTCCCCCCCCTCCCACAACCAATCTCCAAACACAACACCCCCGCCAGACAAAGCCTCTCATAACACCACAACTCTCCAAAACCAAATCAAACATACCCAACCTCTATACCAGCCACTGTCAACATTATCGACCTAACTCAAGACTGAAACCAAACAACCTATATCTCACTCATCTCCGTTCACAATTTGACAAAGCTCAAATCTGTCCCCTGCTATTACTAAATAACTCTCCTACGATACACTCATCCTTCCTTACTACGAATACTTTGACATTTCAAGCTCAAAGATTCAAAACTCTTCCTCCAACTCTCTCTGACATAGCTGAAAGACCCACAACTCTCAGAAACAAATCAAAACATACCCAACGTCTGTGACATCCAATTCTCAATAAAATCGACCTAACTCAAGACTGAAACCATTCAGCCTATATCTCATTCTCGTCTCCGTTCATAATTTGACAAAAAAGCTCAAATCTGTCTGCTGCTATTACTAAAAACTCTCCTACGATACGCTCATCCTTCCTTACTATGAATACTTTGACATTTCAAGCTCAAAGATTCTAAACCCTTCCTCCAACTCGCTCTGTTCCTCTTTGACATAGCTCAAAGACTTTACCTTCATCTTTCTCCAAACAACCCTACGACTAGCAAAATTTCCATGTTTTCACCTTCTCTGTTAATTTGTTCGTGTGTGGCCTGTGCGTCCGTCCACCTGCGCTTCTCGGCTTGCGCCGCCGCCGTGGCGGGGCGGTTCTTCCTCCGCTTTGCCAACACTGCCTAAGCTAGACGACAACCAGAGCACCCGCGTTGGCCCTTTGCTTGCCCGGACCTGCTCCCGCCCTCCCTCTGCCTCGTCCTGATTGTGATTGTTGCACCCTCAGGGCATTTTGCCTACCCCCTCACGCAAGCGGTGTTTAGCCACTGCACCTGTTCTCTCCTTCTAAAATTCACTTCCATCCTCCCTTTATTCTTCCTCTGAACCTCCTTCCCCCCTGTCACTAGCATTTTTCTAGTTCTAGTTCCTCTAAACCTACGGCACAGTGACTACCTACCGTCTTCTACAATACTCAGCCTTACTCGTCAGCCATCTCAGCTCCTCACTTAAGTATTTGTAATCTTGTATTGCCTCCCCCACGTCCACTTGCTTCAAAATTGTTTATGTTGTATTAATATGTATATACTGTTAATGTTTAGGTTAAGTATGGTTAAGGGTAATTTATAGGAAGCTGATTATTTTATTTAGGAATTCATGGTACTTTATTATACACCATAAAAACTCGCATCCTTTGTCTACCCTTTTATAGTCCGATTGTCTTTGTTTTTTTTTGTTGTTACCTGTTGGGATCTGGGTAGACTTTTCACTATATTCTAAATCCCCAACTCGTAACAAACTCGATCAAAGGCCTTTGTTATACTCGATCAGGGGACTTTGTTATACTCGATTAGAGGACTTTGTTAAACTCGATGAGGAGACTTTGTTATACTCGATGAGGGGAGTTTGTTATACTCGATCAGGGGACTTTGTTATACTCGATCCGGGGACTTTGTTAAACTCGATCAGGGGCCTTTGTTATACTCAATGAGGAGACTTTGTTATACTCGATGAGGGGAGTTTGTTATACTCGATGAGGAGACGTTGTTATACTCGATGAGGAGACTTTGTTATACTCGATGAGGGGAGTTTGTTATACTCGATCAGGGGACTTTGTTATACTCGATCCGGGGACTTTGTTAAACTCGATCAGGGGCCTTTGTTATACTCGATCAGGGGCCTTTGTTATACTCGATCAGGGGACTTTGTTATACTCGGCCAGGGGTCTTTGTTATACTCGATCAGGGGCCTTTGTTATACTCGATCAGGGGACTTTGTTATTCTCGATTAGAGGACTTTTGTTAAGCTCGAATAAGGGGCCTTTGTTATACTCGATCAGGGGCCTTTGTTATACTCGATCAGGGGACTTTTATTTATACTCGGCAGGGTCTTTGTTATACTCGATCCGGGGGCGCTGTTATACTCGATCAGGGACTTTGTTATTCTCGATTAGAGACTTTGATAAACTCGATAAAGGGGCCTTTGTTATACTCGATCAGGGCCTTTGTTATCTCGATCAGAGGACTTTGGTATACTCGGCCAGGGTCTTTGTTATACTCGATCGGGGCCTTTGTTATGTGATCAGGGCTTTGTTATACTCGATCAGGGAACGTTGTTATTCTCGATTAGAGGACTTTGTTAAACTCGATGAGGAGACTTTGTTATACTCGATCAGGGGAGTTTGTTATACTCGATCAGGGGACTTTGTTTTACTCGATCAGGGGGCTTTGTTATACTCGATCAGGGGACTTTGTTATACTCGATCAGGGGCCTTTGTTATACTCGATGATCGGCCTTTGTTATACTCGATCAGGGGGCTTTGTTATACTCGATCAGGGAACTTTGTTATACTCGATCA